>NC_140524.1:90012305-90302305 GCF_964339955.1 Pipistrellus hanaki
CACATTGTATATCTAGCAAAATAAAAATTGTCATAATGCCACCTTGCTAAAAGATATGAACTGGTGTGAATTTTTGTCAACTACAGTTTCTTTACTCCTACACACTGTCACATTTTTTAACCTATTTTTTTTTTTTTTTTTTTTTTTTTTGCAAATGGAGTGATTTGTAGTTCACGGTCTTTTCTAATATTTATTAACTGCTATTTTGTAAATACTATGAATTTATGTACGATATTGTTATCTATTTGATGTAGGCTTAAGTGTTGTTTTATTGAGGCATCGTCATCTGGTCTTTGTATGCAGAGTGGTAGCCTGGTACAATGGTTGAATAACTCCCAATCTTTTGTATGGTTTAAATGAGATTATATGAGATGGTAATTCGTGTTTCATTTGCCATTTGGTGTTTACAAGTACCTAAACCTGGCTGTTCTTACAGTATTTTTATGTAGCTTCGGGTAAGAGTATAGTTTCTGTTTTTGACCTTTTGACTGGAGATTTCTATTTTTCTATGGACCTAACCATTTATTTTTTGCCTAAAATGCTCCATTTAAATGTTCATATAATAGACATGACATTTAACTAAAATCATCTTATTGCAGATATTCTCAAACATATACCATAGTACAGAGAATAGAATAATTAACCCAGTTACCTGGCATACATCTACAGCAATCTTCCACTTTCATAGGAAGAATCTTGTTCATATAAAGGATATATATATATATATATATATATATATATATATATATTGTTATTGTCAAGCACACTAGAGGTAACAATATGCACTTCCATTAGGAGATATATGCTGTTTTCTCCATTGAGGCGATATGGATGACCATCTTTATCCATAAACCCACTAGGGACTATTGGTTCTATAATTGTAAAACTCCTTTGAGTTTATCACCTGAAACCGTCCTTTAGGTATAACTTTGTCCTTGTGCACCTTTCATTATCTTGATTTCTTGGTAGCACTACTGTAAAGTGTTCTCTTATAAGTGCTCATTAACTTTCATACCTCATGCTTTCACAATTTATTTTTCTAGAATGTCTTATTTCTGCTTATTCCATATATGTTTGCAATCATTATAAATTTGTTACATAAATCCTTTCAAAATACTAGCTTCCACTAGTAGGCTGTGCTTTTTTATAATTCATTGTTTTACATTTATCTTTATTTTCTCCTACTTTCTATGTCTTTGTGTTCAATATGATATTCTTATGCTAGTTTATTGAATATCTTTGATGTTTTAAACATTTTTCTAATAAATTTAAATTTACTTAATGTAATTATTATCGTTTGGATGTTTCCAGCAACAGTGCTATAGAGCTTTATGTGTAGTGCCCACATTTTTATAAATTGACTAAATATATCTCTCTTAATGCTCTTATAAGTTTTCATTTGTGTGTGTGTGTGTGTGTGTGTTCATACAAACACTAGGACATCAATAGTTTGTTTTTTTAAGTTTCAGGTTTCAGGCCCTTGGGGTGTTTTGTCTTGTTATATTTTACTTACTAATGACTGAAGAAATTTGAACAAATTTTACTGCTAGTTACAGAGTTGATTTTTCATAAATAAAAACAAGTTGTCATGAGAAAAATTCAATTATAATTGGCCAACTACAGAATTCAGATTATCCAGTAAAACAGAAACTACTCTAAATGCATAACAGTGGAGGAGTTTTTTCCATAGATATTATATATTTATTTTTTCATCCATTTCACAAGCATTGTGAAATTGGGCAGAAATATAGTGAGTTTCCACATACCCTTTCAACCCCTTAACCACAGAGTTTCTCCTATGGTAAACATCTCCTCCTGGCATTAGTACCATTAGTACCATAGAAACAGGTACCATTGATACATTATTTTTAAATAAAGTGCACAGCCTACAATAGGGTTTATTCTTTGTGTTGTATGTTCTGTGGGATTTGACAAATGTATATTGACATGTATCCCTCATACAGAGTAGTTTTACTGCACTAAAACTCCTTGTCTTGTACTCATTCATCCCTCCCTCTAACCCTTAGAACTCCTAATTTTTTATACTGTCTCCATAGTTTAGCCTTTTAAGGATGCCACGTAGTTGAAATTATATAGTATACAACATTTTCAGATGGGCTACTTTCATCTAGTAATATGCATGTAGAGGTCCTCTATCTTTTTATAGATTGTTACCTCATTTCTTTTTATTTATTGTTGAATGATATCTCATTGTACACAGATACCACAGTTTAATGATCCATTCCTCAACTGAAAGACATGTTGGTTGTTTTCTAGTTTGGGCACTCATAAGTAAAGCTGCTAAAACATTTGTGTGCAAGCTTTTGCATGGACATAACTTTTTATCTCTGTTGCATACACATAAAAGAATGCATATGGTGCATTGTATGGTAAGAATATATTTAATTTTTTAATATTCCACTAGACTGTCTTTCCATGTGACTGTACCATTCTGCAATCCTGCCATCAGCGAGAGAGGGTTCTTGAAGCTCAGCACCTTCTCCAGAATTTGGCCTTGTCAGTGTTTTGGATATTAGCTATTTTAGTAGATGTGTAGAAATATATTTTTGCTTTAGTTTGCAATTTTCTAATGATATATTATTATGCTAAGCATCTTTTCATATGCTGACATGTAGAACATTGGTATCATTTCTTCCTAAGGATTTGATCAAATTCATTAGTAAGCCCATATGAAAATGTTGTTTTCATTTAGGGAGGATTTATTAATTACTGATCCAATTTGTTTAATAGAGGTAGGTGTATTCAGATATCTGTTTCTCTTGTGGAAGCTTTGGTCAATTGTGTATTTCCAAAATTGGTCTATTTCATGAAGTTTATCAAATTGTGGGCATAGCATGTTCCTAAGATTTTTAAAAAATATATATTTTATTGATTTTTCACAGAGAGGAAGAGAGAGGGTAGAGCGTCAGAAACATCGATGAGAGAGAATCATCGATCAGCTGCCTCTTGCACACCCCCTACCGGGGATGTGCCCGCAACTGAGGTACATGCCCCTGACCGGAATCTAACCTGGGACCTTTCAGTCCGCAGGCCGACGCTCTATCCACTGAGCCAAACCGGTCTCGGCCTAAGATTTCTTTATTATCATTTTAATGCCAATGGAATCATTAGCTATAGCCCATTTTTATTTTTGATATTAGTAATTTCTGTCTTCTCTGTCTTAGTTAACCTCGCTAGCCGTTTATCAATTTTATTATCAACTAGAGGCCTGGTGCATGAATTACATGTAGGTGCACCATTTCTCTCCACTAATACTAACAGGAAATATTTTATCAGCCAATTGCCACATCATTGCTCTTGGACTGGCTTGTTTGGAGTGTGTAACAGGAGATATTTTGCTTTTGGAGAGCAAGAAAAATAGGTTTATTTGCATTAAGTTTATTAATTTGTGCAGTTATTCTATGTCTGGTAAGTTAATGTTCAAGAAAAATATTAACTTTTAATAAAATGTTCTATTATTTTATGTTAAAATAAATTATTCATTTATTTTAGCCCTTAGTATTCAACAGGTCTCTATCAAAATAAACCTACATTTTTATGGAAATTGAAGCTTTTGTTTTTTAGCAGCCTGCATGAACTTAAACTTTGTTTATGTGGCACATGATAGCCTCTGAGTTTGACATGCTTGATATAGAGTCTGCCTGACCATGGGCCATGTAGCTGCTTAGACCACTTGGCAGGTGAGTGCATGTCAAGAACCATGCAAGTTGGAGGAAGCAGGAGTAAGGCAAGAAGAACAAGAGGGTGAAAACTTTGTCTCTTCAGTACAGCTAGGACCTTAACCAACTAAGCCTTCAAGATTTGGTGGGTTTTCAGTGGCTCTGCTCTTCTAGACAATGCATGGTTTTTCAGGCAAGACTGGTAGGCAAGCACCTTCTCTACATAGATAGAACTTCACTGAACATATGCCCATCTTGCTCTTCTTTTTCCCCCTTTTCCCATTGATTTGCAGAAAATGGACCAGTGGTTCTGTGGGGAGTGTGAAACTTGCTGCTTCCTTATGAAGCTGCCCAGAAGATCATGCTTATAATATCTATCCTTTCCTTTGTCCCCTTCTATTTTAATATTTGCTACGTAATTGCAGTGATAATTCTTGGAAGTATTCAAACTTCTTGGATTTGTGTTTTTTTGTTTGTTTGTTTTTCATTAATTTTGGAAAATTCTCAGTCATTAATATTTCATATATTAGCTATACCCAGCCATGCATTGCTGTTGCTCAGTCTGGTTAAATGGAAAAGAAAGAAGAGAGAAAGCACACGTTTCTAACATGTTTAATTTCACAATGTTTATGGGTATGCAATATTTTTTATTGTTCCATTGTCTGTGCAGATATAGAGATTGTCTGGTTTGCCGACTCTAGAAAAAGCAACATATAATTGTCCATGTGAGAAGCAACCCATGTCTAGATATAAACCACACAATTCTAAAGATTGGCCCTGAGCTTTGTCAATGGTGATGGAAAATGCCAATTGAATTGGGAATTGCAATTTCTTGAATTGAAATGGCATATCCGTTGGAATCATAGGAATGAGAGGAATGAGATTGTTGCTTCTATGACATTGCTCTTTACTTTTTTTTTTTTTTTTTTTTCTGCAAGCTGCGTGTCGTTGCAAAGCTTTGGCTGGTTGGTATTTCACAAAATGATAATTGGCATGCCAATTATCAATTGCAGTACGTGTGGTGGCATCCCTGGCAGACCCAGTGAATTCAAAAATTCTGCTGGACAATTAACCACTTCATCTGCTTCCACAACAGTGTCAACGGACTTGTATGTGACTGCCTCACTTTGAATGTTAGACTGAATAATATTGTTAAGTTTGTAGATGTCTTTGTTCTTGGCCACAAGAATAGCCCTTTCACTCAGCCAATTGTGAGTCTTATAATTGGTTTGAATATTGGGAAATACTTTTTCAACCAATTCTTCTTTTAACATCACTAAATTGCAGAAGTTATGAGGCAATGAAATTCGTCCTGAGGTCAGATCAACTGGCACCTTCCCATTCCCAATTTCCAGCAATGTATGTGGGAATATCTCAGCTGATCAATCAATTTGCAGCTGGACACATATATTTGTAGTTAATTTTGAAGTCTTTACGTGTCACCACAAAGTAGAATATTTCAGGCAAGCATTTATTTTGTCCACTGGTGTTGATCGAGGAATTACAGGTAATGTTTGCCTGAAATATTTTGCATGCAATATTAATGCATTCCCAAATGGTCTGATGTTTCCACGCAAATCTTGCAATGATCGATCAAGGGCCTCGAGTGATTTTTTGTTTGCCATTGTGCATTCATCCAAAACAATAAGTTTGCATTTCTGCAATACTTTTGCCATGTCGGATGCTTTGGAAATGTTGCACGTGGGAGTTTCAATGAATTGCATGTTCAATGGCAATTTCAAAGCAGAATGAGCAGTTCTTCCACCTGGTAGAATGTCACAGCTATTCCGGATGACACAGAGCTAAGGCTATGTCATTTTGGGATCAAATTGCTGTCAGAATTACTCTAGTTAGAAACGTTTTACCAGTTCCTCCTGGCGCATCTAAGAAGAAGATTTCTCCAACCCCATCATTGACAGTTTGCATTATTTGGTCGTAAATGCCTTTTTGTTCAAGTGTTAGCTTAGGAATATTAGATTGCACATATGACAAAAGATCACCCGTGTTGTAATTTTGTTCATGACACAATTCTACATGGAAAGAAGAAGCAGCAGCAGATCGATTGAGTGATGGCATTCCCAATTGATTGAGAACTTTGTTCACGATTATTAAGCATGAATCTTCGATCATTATCAACATTGAAATGGAATCATAAAATTGGAAATTTGGAAATCGTAAATGGATCATAAATCAGAAATATTGAAATGGAATCATAAAATATTTAGTATAGCATGTGTTGCTTTTATGTCCAACAGATGGCGATGTGTGTTTTTTTTTTAAACAAGTTTTTACCTGTCACAGGTGTGGCATCTATATAATAGTAGGTGTAAGGTATATAGAAACACACACATATTCAAAATGCAATGTTGTGTCAAAATTTCAAAGCAATCGGTGAAGAACTTTTGTAGATTTAAGATTTTGAATAAACAAACATTCACATTTTTACTTATATAGATTTCAGCTCTATCTTTGCTTCTTTCTCCTTCTAGTATTATTATCACATAAATGATATAGCTTTCACTATTATCCCACAGTTCTTAGCTCTTTTCTTCTGCCTTATTTGTTTTTTATTTTTCTGTTGTAAGTTTATATTAATATTTATTCTGTTCATTGTTTTTCCTTATCCATGTTTAGTCTACTGATGAGCTGATACAAGACTTTCTCCACTTCTTTTTTGTGTTGAATTTCTAGTATTGCTTTTTTATTCTTTCTTGGAGTTTACATCTCTCTACTTACAATCTGTACTTATTTTTGCATTTTGTTTACTTTTTGTTATATTTGTGAGCATATGAATCATAGATACTTTAAATTTCTTGTATGGTAATTCTAATATATCTTATATTTGATTTGATGCTTCATTTGTCTCTGCAAACTGTATCTTGTTTTTTGTTTTGTGTTGTAATTTTTTGTGGAAAACTAAAAATGTATTGGGTAAAAGTTGCTGAGATAAGTAGGCCTTTAGTGTGAAGTGTTTTGTTTTCCTAGCCAGGATTCAGGCTATGTTTACTGTGTGGTGTAACCTTGCTTGTCAAAAGCTAAATTTCCATGGTGTCCTCATTTTCATCATCCCTGTTCTTCTTAAATAAGGTCCCAAAATCTGAGGTGTGAAGCTCTTTAAGTCTTCATCCTGCTGATAGAGTGTGAGTAGAATGTCCTATAATGTGATAATTGGGTCTCAGATTTTTAGTGAGCCTGTGCCCTTGGGCTATGACTTCACAAGTACCTTTCAGGTTTTAACCTCTTCAGTAAAATAGGAAGTTGAGCTGAGCAAGCTTATAGAGAGGCATGACTCTCCACCTCATGGAAGGAGGAGGGGGCTACAGATGATGTTTTTTAATCTCTCTCTGATTGTTTAAACTAGTAAAAAGCCAAGTCAGTTAGGTTCTGGTGAATAGTTGCCTTTATACAGGCCTTGTTATGAAGGAAGAATTGATTTGGACATTTTTCCCAATGGCTACTGAAAGGAATTTTAGAGACAAGACAGGCAGTTTCAAGGAATAAGGGGGTGGTCCATGAATGAGGAATGAATAGGTGAGGGCTTGGAGACACCAAAAGGTGTCTAAGAGAGGATAGAGAAATGTTACAAGAGAAAGGCACACATTTACAGAGGATAAATGAATGTTTCAAGATAAGGAGAAACAAAAGAAGGGGGCACCATGTGGACTTTGGACTTTGAAACTGATACTTTGCAGAAGAATGACGAATTAGGAAAGCACAGGGGTCATAAAGAAAGTAGGGTCCAATTAGAAAGGGTCATGAACAGACAAAGAGCTACAGCTTTTATAAATCTGGAGAAAAAAACACACAAAAAATTTTAGGATATTTTTTCCCCATTAGAGTGACAAGGAGCAGGTTTTTTCTATTTGGGGACCTACTCCCATGGAAGTGCCAATGGGGATACTTACCCAGGCAAAGTTTGTATATGTTTCCAATAAACTTTCACATTTTTTACTAAAGAAGCCTTTTAGTCCATGAGTTTATCCTTCAAACTTTATAGGGCAAAAGCCCACAAGGAGGGGGAGTCTGTACCCCAAACCCCATGTAACACTAGTTTTCCCTTTCCTTTGATTGAAATACTACGACACATTTTGAGGTCCTAACCCTGAGTGTGCTGGTGTTTGGAGGAGGAGATTTTGGGAAGTACTTAGGTTTAGTTGATATCATCAGGATGGGGTGTCCAGGATACCGTTAGTGTTCTTCTAAGAAGCACAAGAGAGAAAGAGAGATGAGAACCCTCTCTCTACCTGGCCAGGACACTGGGAGAAGGAGGCCATCTGCAAGCAAGTAAGAGAGCTCTCATTGGAAACCTAATACACCAGCACATTGATTGTGTATTTCCCAGGCCACAAAGGGTGAAAATGTTTAAGCTACCAGGCTGTGGTATTTTGTTAGAGCAGACAGAGCAGACTAACTCACACTTTGTCTCCCAATTCTCAAGAACAACATAGGAAGGTCAGGCCTCTGCTCACCATTTCCACAACCCCCATTGGCCCACCACGTAGCATAAATGAAAATTACAACCCACTAAGGACTTACAGTTACCTAAATTCCCAAACTGCCTTGCTCAGGAAATTTCTAACTGCTCTCATAGGAACACCCTCTTCCTCACCCATTCTTTTTACATTACCTCTAGGATCTAGGGTGCTTCAACATCTTCCTCGTATGAATGCAACTTGTAGGTGCCAAATTATATGAGAAGTGGCTAGATTTCCTTTAGTCTCCCACGTCCTAACACTGAGACTCCCCAAGAGCAAATAAAGAGCCAGTGTGGTAAAAAGAATCAGCAAACACAAGATCTAATTTATTAAGCTTTAATTCCTCCTATTTCTTCAATAAACTTGAAATATCACAGTATAGCTAAGTTAATTTTACAAAACTAGAGATGAAAAGGAACAAGGAAAACTAAGAACACTCATGCTTTTTTATTTATATTTCATTATCTCAACAACTAGAATAAGGATCCTTTTACACTTCCAATAATATTATATATTATGTTATATATTCTGGTGTGAAGGACAACAAGCTTTAGATTTCTCTATGGGTGGAAAGGTTGTACTGGCCATGGCCCTGAACGATGCTCTGATTTGGGCAGTAGTGGCAGCCATGGCTGCTTCTCTGGCTCGGGCTCTCTCTACCTTATCTCTCAAAGCTTCTTCATAAAACTGGGGGTAGGCCCTGGGGTGGGTACCATTAACCTTTGCAAAAAACTCCAGCACTTCCATCTTGCTGCTTTCAAGGTGTGCTTTTGGACCCCACAAAAACTCAGAGCATGGAGGATCACTGTGGGGCACCTGGTGGCACTCCAGGTACTTGAGCCTCACAAAATCGTTGAGGAGCTTCTTGGGATCCCCAAACATGTAGTGCTTCCTCCCAGGGTACACATGCTTTCCACGCAGATCTTTCCAGATGAACTCTTCAGAGACACAGTTGCCATGCATGAAGATCAAACTCAGGATATGCATCAGGAAACCTGTCTTGGGGAACCCCTTGCCAGGACGCACCCTCCCATTATTGGGGAGTTTCAGCTTGCTGACAAGGGCATAGGAGTTATTTTTTGAGTCGACTTCATTGATGTATAATGCAAAGAGAATTTCCATTCGATCAGAGGCTTTCTTGAGCATCTCACAAAATCGGTCTTGGTAATCTTTCCCAACAATATGCAGCATGTCTTTCTTCATAATAGGCTGTTTCAGCTTATACTTTGACAGAAGAAAAAGCTCCAAATCCTCAGTCCTCTTTTCAAAATCATCCACCACTGAGAGTGGGGCCCCAAAGGAGTCAGCCTCATCCTCATCTTGGCTGCTGGAAGCTTTATCAGATTCAGGGCCAGCAATAGCTACAAAAGAGTTGGGGGTGATTGGTGAGCATTGAGGACCCTGGGAAATGTTCAATGACCCACCCACAGGCAGACCCTGGCTAATACCTTCACACTGAGTAGAGAAGGAAGGAGGGAACTCTTTTGCTGCTTCTGCAGTGGCCTGAGCATTGCCACAACTCTGAGGCTCAATTTGGGCCTGGTGGCATTTTCTGCTCTTGTGACGACCTGGCATGATGTCACTAGTCAGGAACAGCAGGCAGAAGTCTGGACAGGAAATCAGGAGATGGGGATACCTGGATAAAGGAGAAGGAGATCATGTGAGTGCCTTCAGTGGTGAGATGGATTCTACCTTGGCTTTAGCTAAGGCTGCCTCTCCAGGTTTCCTGGAGGGCACTGTTCTACAACCCACAGTGTTTCCATTCAGATCTCCCTGTTCCTTGAGAAACCTGGAGAGGCAATTGAAAGGGACCTTAGACGACATCGTGGCAGCCCTTCCTAGAGGGTATAGGAATGAGAATAGAGGGATTTCCACTGGGGAGCCCATGTTATAGGGCAGTGGTTGGCATACTGTGGCTCAAGAGCCACATAAGGCTCTTTGGCCCTTGAGTGTGGCTCTTCCACAAAATACACTGAGCGGGCGTGCAGGTACAGTGTGATTGAAACTTCATGGCCCATGCAAGGAAGTAGGTTTTCAGCTCTAAAAAGAAATTTCAATAATTGTAGTGTTGATATTTGGCTCTGTTGACTAATGAGTTTGTCAACACCCTTGCTGTTGGATTCTTTTCAGTTAACTACCAGAATCATCATGTCAAATATTGGCAGGTCCTGGGCCCCCTCTATTCTGGTCCTTTGAAATTGACACCTCTAAGACCCTAACGTCTCCTTCATGGGCTGCCTGGGTCCTTGATACTCATGCAGGGTTCTCACCTGGTCTCCAGGTAGTGGCTGGAATCCTGCTCTTCTGCTGACTGGTATCTGCTCCTTCACTGATGGCCTCTTTTCTGTTACATTGAATAGAAATAAGTGGGGGTGAGTCTAACCCTGGCAGGCCTAAGCTGAACTGAATGCAAGGATAGAGCTCAGGAATATCTTATTCAATTTTAGGCCCTGAGCACAAATTTGAGCATGAGTTTGGGCCTGTGGGACCACTATAAGATCAGTTGCCCTTCCATGAGGATGAGAATAACCCCACCTGCCCATATACTCCAAGGCTGAGAATAGGGCTTCCCTTACTATGATCATGTGCGTTCCCTCAGATATGATGGTCCAGGGAGATGTCCCCTTAAACTCCTGGAAACACCTGGATATCAGCCTACTGGTGAGGGCAAACCATCCCTCATAAATGAAAGCTGTCAAGCCCTCTACCCAGCAGCCCCATCACCTCACCCCCCAACCCAGCTTGCAGGACACCCAAGGAGAATAGGAACTTCAGCCATCTTTTCCGGAAACCTCCTGGCATCCTGGTCCAGCAGAGGGATGGGAACCCCTGGGTCCACAAAGAGGCCTGCCCCCGCCCCCCTGGGTGCTTCCTCATTTGAGGGCTCTCCCTCAGACCAAGGCCTCACCATCTCCTTCTGGCTACAGAGGCGGCCTGTCAGCATCCTGCCCAGCCTCCCAGGATGGAGGGCAGCACAAAGACCCGGCCCCCTCATTGAGGGGTAGGCGGCCCCTGTGGGACCTCAGACTTCTGAGCCTGGTTTCCAACAGGCCCGGTCCCCTCCCTCAGACCAAGGCCCTCATCCCTCTCCTTCTTGCTACAGAGGCGGCCTGTCAGCCTCCTGCCCAGCCTCCCAGGGTGGAGGGCCTGGGCAGGGTCCCGGCCTCCTCATGAGGGATTAGCGGCCCCTGGGGATCCTCTGAGGTCCCCCTGACTTCCTCCAGGATGCGGGGCCCTCCCTTCAGACCAAGGCCCTCAGTATCTGACCCACCAAGGCGGGCAGGAGGGCGCCTTCCACTGCTGCCATGTTTGGGTGCTCAGGGAGCCAGGAGCAGCCCTGGGAGGAGTTTCTCCCCAGCTCCTTCACCTGGGCTCTGGAGGGGTGTCACTCACTGTGCCCTGCTGACCTGGGCCTTCCAGGCATCCCAGGGCCCCCACCTTACCTAGAGACTTCCAGGGGATCAACCTCAGTCTGAGAGCTTTACCTATGGTCCCCCAGGCCTGAGAGTAGGGGCTAGGCTGGCTACTGGCAGTTGGGGCAACAGGGAGGGGCGGGTCTACTGGAGGGGAGGAGCTACAGGGGTTAGGCAGGGCAATGGCCAGGGGCAGGGCTATGGGAGGGGCGGGGCTACGGGGAGGGGCAATAGGGAAGGGGCGGGGCCTCGCCTAGGGGACTTTTGTTAGCTCCTCTTTCCCCTCCTTACCTTGACTGGAGCAGCAGCCTGGGCCTTCTCTTCTTCAGCCCTCAGGGCTCTGCCCCCTGAGGTAAAGTCTCCCTTCCAAGGTGCCCCAGGAGGAAGCTGGTGAGATGAGCCTCAGTTAAAGAGACAGGGCCTCTCCAGGGTGGCAGTTGGTGGGATCTCTGGCGCCCCTTGTGTTGTAAGGTGGAAGCAGCCTGCCTCTCACAGCGATTGTCACCTGCACTCCTCTCAGTACCTGGGGCACTGCCCTGGGGCCCCAGCCCTTAGCCAAGGCCCTCACCTCCCTGGGGTGTCCCTGTCCTAGTCAGTAGTCAGCCCCACAGGGGGCTCTAAGAGCAGATGAGGGAAGGGTCTGCAGGTCTTTCATTTCATCTGGGTCCTCATATGGGCTCCTGTCTCTTTAAGGAAAGGCTTCCCCAGGAATGCCACATCTCTGAAAACTCTTGACTAACCAGCCTACTGCAAGGTCTCACACAAAACAGGTCTGTGTCCAGGAGTGATGTGAGATGGGGAGGCTGAGAGACCAGGCAGAGGACCCAGGGCAGATGAAGGGCTCACTGACAAAAGTAACAACACATACATACAACCCAGGATCTTCTCTTGCTTCTCTTTAGGACCCAGACTTGGCCTTTTATGAACTCCTGTTCCTAAAGATTTCCTAATGATAAGAGACAGGCTGAGCCACGTAATTTTGTAAGGTCCCATTCTCCCTGATCATATTATCACTGGATATTATCTCCTGCCTTTCATGATTCAGGTTTCTCAATGGTCTGTTATACTTAATGCTCTAGCTATGCATTCCAGTCCACCACATGGAGCACAAAACTTTTTATTTAATCGTCTAAAATATATTTTAGAGCAGTGAGATGAAGAGTGAATGCAGATATATAAGGTCTGCATTAGGGTGGAAGAGTTTGGACATTGTGTGCCAGCTGTGAGTTTGACATGCTTGCTCTTGATGAATTCAGACCAGGGGTCTAGTTTAGTTCTGTCACTTACATTCTGTGACTATCTGAATATGACAAGTTCACCATCTGCCAACTGAGTGTGATATGCCCTATAATTTAAAATTGTGGGAATGTATGTGTTGTATGGGAAGCATCTGTCAAGATAACTGGCAAACACTGAGTTTTTTATGATAGCCAGTTATAATATTTACCTACACAGTATCATCAGGCATTTTTTTTTAATCCAGGATCTATCAGAGATAATGTGATGCTCTCAGACAGAACAACACCAAATCAGCTAAAATTTCGATTTACAATGTAAAATTAAATAGCTAATCTCCATTAGGGCGTTTGTTATTTAATATTGGTTTGGTGATCCCCGAACCCCCATGACCTTGATGCAACTAATACCCTGTTTCCCCGAAAATAAGACAGTTTCTTATATTATTTTTTTCTCCCAAATTTGAGCTAGGTCTTATTTTCAGGGGATGTCTTATCTTTCCATGCGCTAGGTCTTATTTTCGGAGGATGTCTTATTTTCGGGGAAACATGGTAGTTTCTAGAATTTCATCAAGGACTAAACTCACTCAATCCTTTCTAGCTCTCCTTCAATCCAAACCATGTAAATTTTATTGTCTCTCTTTCCCACCAAAATCTAGCGCTCCTTTGGAGCTCACCTAAGTCCACTAAAGGTATTCTAGTTAAAATGCTCTTTAAAAATTGTATACATAAATTTTTATATATTTATATAAAATATAATATTGTATACATTATATATATTTAATATAACTCATAACACTCACTGTGTGTGTGTGTGTGTATGTGTATATATATATATATATATATATATATATATATATATATATATATATATTAGAGGCCTGCTGCATGAATTTGTACATGGGTGGGATCTGGCCAGCCTGGCCAGGGGGAGGGGACATGGGCAGTTGCCAAGCCTGCCTGCTGGTCAAAGGGAGAATTTGCATATTAGCATTTTATTACATAGGATATACACTGAGTGGCCAGATTATTATACATTCAGAGATCATAATATTCTGGTCAATCAGTATATATATATTTCAGAGTGGAAGGGAGAAGGAGAGAGAGAAAGAAACATCAATGATGAGAATCATTGATTGGCTGCCTCCTGTATGCTCCCTACTAGGGATACCCTGGCATGTTCCTTTGACCAGAATCTAACCTGGGACCCTTCAGTCCACAGGCTAATGCTCTATCCACTGACCTACACCAGATAGGGAAAAATGCTCTTTTAATACAGTGGGATCTGACTCTACAACTTCAAGGCAAAAAGTGTCAACATGGTGGCTTCTGTTCACCTTCACCATTATTTGGCAGAAACCCACTGGAGAGAATGTGCATAGAACCCCTATTTGTGTACTCTATTTTCCTTCATGAAGATAACAGCAGAGACACATTTCACTCCTGCCTTTGGGCACTGCATTGTGTCCTCCCAAATTCATGTTGAGATCATAACCCCCAGTACCAAAGAATGCAGCTCTAGTTGTAGATAATGTCTTTAAAGTGATGGTTCAGTTAAAATGAGGCCATTAAGATAGGCCCTGATCTAAATTTAATGGGGTCCTAATAAGAGTTTAGATCATCCAAGGAGACAGCAGGCATGCACTCACACAAGGGACAGCCATGCAAAGTGGGTAGCCATCTGCAACCAAAGGGAGAGGTCTCAGAGCAAACCAAACCTGCCAGCACCTTAACATTGGAATTCCAAGGTACAGAACTGTGAGAAAATAAATGTCCATGGATTAAGCTATCCAGTCTGGGTATGTTGTAAGGACAACCTGAGATATTGAATACACTGCCCCAGACAGAGATTGTTTTTCTGGATTTCTGCCCTACCAAATTAATTACTAAAAGCACGGTCAATGCCCCCTATTATACTCCCTGGGATGAGGATGGGATCTGTGCAATATGGTTATGGGGTGTCCAAAACCACAACACTGACCCTTGTAGAAATGAGCTAGGCAGCAATTATTAATGATGCAAGCTCACAAGGTGAAGGAGAGGGACACCACACAGTGGCACTCGGTGTGTGTGGGGGTTACCTGAAGGAATGGTGAATGAGCAATTTCTGGGCAAGGCAGGCTGTGGGGTATCAAAAGAACGGGGTGACCTCTACTTCATCTGCAGCATGTAATCAGATGGTTTGAAAAGTCCATAGGATGGTAAAGAAGAGAAATCCACTACTTAGGAATAAGTTAAATCAAAGCTTCATCCTTTCACAAAGATGGATGTGGTAGACAGTTTATCTGCCAGTGAAGAACACGGAGGAGAACTTGCAGTTAGGCCATTTGAGGTCCTGCTGGTTTCAAGGCATGTCAAAGGAGCACATATTTTTAGGCCTTAATATTGCACCACATTGCAGTTAGCCATGCAAATATTTCCTCTCTCAACTCAGACAACTCACCTGAATGTCTGGCTTTTGCTCACAAGTCCCAAAGACAAAATCTTCTCCAGCCTGACTGAGAACAACATCTCAGAGGCTGACTTGTAGCATCTCCAAATTTAAACTAACATAACAGAGAATTTACACTTACTGATTTCACCTGCATTACCTCCCAAATCACCCACCCCTTTAAATTCCTATGTAGCACAGAAAATATTTCGACATCTTCCTTATGTGATTGAAGGGCCTAGCTAGCAAAGTTTTATGAAGAGAGGCTGGTTCTTTATCTTACCGTCCCCAGTACTAACTCAGGGCCTTCCAAAAGGCACATGCTCAATTAATTTTGGGGAATAGAGGAATATGGGTGTAAGAGATATACTGTGTTAAGAGTTACTATATACTTCATCCTTTAATAAGCTAAGCATATTGAGGTATAAAGCAATTAATTTTATAAAAGTAAAGATGGAAAAGAGGAAAGAGAATCAGAGTTGATAATACATTTTTTCTATTTTATTGTTCCAACAATTGTACTGCAGGATTCTCTCCTATGTCCACCCAAGATTTGATCATGATGCTATATATTTCTCCATGACAAAAATTATTCCTCATATTCTACTAGTTGTGGAGAAAATGGTGGGCCATGTCAAGCAACATTTCTGGCCGGTGGTACCAGTGCCAATCCTGGCTGCCCATCTGTCTTGTGCTCTTTCTACCTCCTCTCTCAAAGCTTCTTCTTATTGTGATGGGAAGACCTTGTTATGCTATTGTTGAGCTGGGCCCAAAATTCCAGGATTTTCATTTTGGTTGTTGCTTTGTAAGCTTTGGGACCCTACAAGACCTCATTGCATGGCAGAGCAGTGTTGGGAACCTGGCTGTACTCCAGGTACTCTAGCTTGACTAGATCTTTGGTGATAAGCTTTCTAGGTTCCCCATAGATGTAGTGTTTCCTCACAGGGAACAATCACATGGCATTCAGGAAGTTCCAGACCTCTTCCTCACTGGCACAGTTGCCAGTAATGAAGATCATACCCATGATATTCAATAAAGAGACCAGTCTTGGGTAGCACCATGCCACCATGAACCTTTCCCTTATTGGGGAGTTTCAGTTTGCTGGCAAGTTCACAGGGAGATTTTGTTGAGTCCATTTCCCTCATGCCAACCACAAAGAGATTCAATGCTGTCAGAGGCTTTCTTTCTTTATTTTTTTCATTCGTTTATTTTAAAATTTCTTTATTGATTAAGGTATGACATATTTTTTTCATCCCCCCCATTTCCATGCAAAACCTTCCCCACGCATGCCCCCACCTCTTGTTGTCCATGACCACTGGTTAGGCTTATATGCATGCATACAAGTCCTTTGGTTGACCTCTTCCCCTTACCCCGACCCTCCCTATATTCCCTCTGAGGTTTGACAGCCTGATCAATGTTTCCGTGTCTCCAGGTCAGTTTTTGTTCATCAGTTTAGGTTGTTCATCATTCTACACAAATTGTTGGCATTACTTTTGGTAAACAATGGTTAGTTAGCATGTTTCCCTGTAGAATGGGCTGCTTCACTCTATACTTTTACAAGGTAAAGTTCTTCAAGATAGTCACCTCCATAATTAGAGGGTCACAGCATGTGTTCTCTGGAGATAGGGCCTCAGAGGAACATGAATGTGTCTCATCTAGGCTGTTCTCAGATATTGTGTGAAATGAGCCTGAAGAGTAATAGAGGTTTTTGGAGCTCTCCAAGATGCCAGGAAAAGTACCAGTTAGATCAGTAGCTGATGAGCTCTGAGGATAAAGCTCCAAACCAGAAGATGAGAATGAAAGGGGGTAGGGGAGAAATTTTTTCTATTGTGGTAGCTGCCTCCAATATCTTGAGGCTCTGAGCTTACTCTTGGGAAGCTTATTGATTCTGACTGTTGTAGCACTTAGTCTTGTGCGTCTGAGGCATGATGACTATGGTCAGAGAAAAAGGTCAGGAGGGTACTCAAAAGAGAAGTAATGAGAGCTCCTGGAGAATGAAGGTCAAGAATATATGTGCAGCTTTGGCATCGGAGTGACACCTTTATTGGAAGGAAGGCTGCACCTGCAATTCCCCTCAAAGGCACCTCTTTAAAACCCTTCATCCTGTGCTTTGGAAAAACATTGGGCTGCATCTTGCCAGTCCTGCCTCAGGCATAATGAGGTGAATGTAGGGACTGGCAATATTTGAGTTTGAGGAATCTGTTATTTCACATTCAAGAGCACCATTCTACTTGTAGCATGCGATGGGACCAATAAGAATGAAGCAAATAGGGCCTTCAACTCATCAAATTAGTGCAGGTATTCCCTGTGTTGACTGTTCAGTGGTGGGTTTCTGTCCTGTTTGCTTTGGGTGTCCTCATTCCTTACTAAAAGTCCTCATTTGGCTTCATATCTGGCCTTCATCCCCACCCCTTTAGTTGGATATTGGCTACACCTTCAAAATAAGGACTTCACCTCCCATAGGCCAAGTATAGTAAGTGTTGGGGGAGCTTCAGTTTGCAATCCTTGCCCTTGGTCTTCAAGTGGAAAATACTGGAAAAATACTGGTGTTTATTCATTCGTATTAAAGTTCTATGGTAAATATGGACACATTTGAAAAAAGAGGTAAACATATTATGAGAATTACATTGCAAAGTAATATGTACATGTTATCTATTACAGAAAATTCTATAGAACCATCTTTGGTTAAATGTGGAGATTAATGAGGCACTGTAAAAGGGCCATGGTTAGAAAAGACAAAGAAATAAAAATACTAACTGGATAATAGTAAATATGACTCTTTTAAGAAAGAAAATATTATGCAACTGCTCATGCCATAGGAGAAAATCATGAGGTATCAAAGAATATGAGATTGTATCAACATGAGCAAAATCATTCACTCTTTGATTGGAGGACAATTTTTGAATGAGAACGTTAAAATTAAAGGACCCCGAGACCAGAAAATGAGTGTGAGAGATGTAGTTAACAACTGGGAAAGTAGCAATATTTACAAGAGAGAAGAATTAAGAAATCATCAATCACAATCCTGTTTACCTGGTATTTATTTTGTGAAAGATACATTTTACCTCTAGAAATTTTGTGTTGAATAAGAGCTTATGAAGGGAAATCTATTTCTTTTTGCATTGTTTGCCTACAAATAAATTACAATTACATTTAAAAAATCACATTGTCAATCACTACTTGGAATTAGTGACAGCAAGGAAAAATTAGAAAGTTTTAAGTAGCACAGTTGCTTTATATGAGCTTGAACAATAAGCACATAAACACAGGCTTTTTCAATAGTGACAGCGTTCTATGTTACTTGCTGCTGCCAATATTAGTTGCATATTGTCCTTCATACACAAATTGCATCCAATTATGTCAGGGAGAATTTTCCTTAGATAAATCCCCAGGTGTTGGCTTAGCTTGAAAAACAAACATATCAACCACATGGCAAGATGGCTAGCAAATATTGCCCCATATTTTTTAAATAGCAGTTAAGAATACTATTTTGATCGCAGATGATGCCATCCATCTCCCTTAGAATATTGTTGAATCCAGGACATGTCACAGAAGATGTAATTACCTCAGACAAAGAACATTCAATGAATCAAAAATGGTCCTTAACTAATAAAACTAAGTAAAATTTCCACATTAGAGTGCGTATTATTTAATTCAGGTGAGCAGTTGCCTTCCCCAGCTGGATGCACCTCAAGCTTCCAGAATTACTGTCAAGGAGCTAGTCCCTCCATCCCTGCCAGTTGCCCTTCCATCCACAACACCTCTGTTTACATTCATCACACCATGGACAAAAGCTAGCCCTCACTTAGAATTTGCCAAATCCCCTCAAGCTAACCGGAGAGAAATACCCATTTAAGTGAGCAGGTTCTCCCTGTCCAACTCAGGGTAAAGCATGTCAGCACAGTGGCTTCTTGGCATCTCACCTCAAAGGAATGTCATCTCTATTTCTCAGCAACTGCCAGGAGATGATGAGCATAGAACACCGAGTTTGCTGAAGGGTATTCATTGTGTCCACCTGCACTATGACAAGAACAAAGGGTACCTTCTTATCCGGACTTAGGAGATTTCTCTCTAGTTTACCCAGATTGCCAAAGTAACTTGTAGCAGCAGTTTTCATTTAGAGACAAATGGCGGTGTCCCCCTTCCCCATCACCCAATTCGCATGTAGATGCCCTAACCCCAAGTGTAATGGTGTTTGGAAATGGAGATTTTGGGGAGTACTTAGATTTTGTAGATGTCATGAGGACATGGTGTCCAAGATTCCATTAGTGTTCTTATAAGAAGCACAAGGGAGACGAGAGCCCTTTCTCTGCCTGGACAGGGCACTGGGAGAAGGAGGCCATCTTCAAGCAAGTAAGAGAGCTCTCACTTGAATCCACCAGCACATTGATTGTGCATTTCCCAGGCCACAAACTGTGAAAATGTTTAAGGTACCAGGCTGTGGTATTTTGTTAGAGCAGACAGAGCAGACTCCCAATTCTCAAGAACAACGTAGGAAGGTCAGGCCTCTCCTCACCATTTCCACAACCTCCATTGGCCCACCACATAGCATAAATGAAAATTACAACCCATTAAGGACTAACAGTTACCTAAATTCCCAAACTGCCTTACTCAGGAAATTTCTGCCTAACTGCTCTCATAAAGAATACCCTCTTCCTCATCCATTCTTTTTACCTTACCTCTTGGTCCTATGGGATGCTTCCACATCTTCTTCACATGAATGCAACTTGCAGGCTATAAAATTATAAGAGAAAAGACTGCATTTCCTTTAGTGTCCCCAGTCCTAATTATGAGACTCCCCAATAGCAGACTTAGTGTGCAGTGGATAAAAGAGCAAGCGAACACAAGATCTAATTTATTAAGCTTTATTTTCTCCAACTTCTTCAATAAACTTAAAGTATCACAGTATACCTAAGTTAATTTTACAAAACTAGAGATGAGCCAAAACCGGTTTGGCTCAATGGATAGAACGTTGGCTTGGTGACTGAAAGGTCCCAGGTTTGATTATGGTCAAGGGTATGTACCTTGGTTCCTGGCATATCCCCAGTAGGGGGTGTGCAAGAGGCAGCTGATCTATGACTTGCTCTCATCGATGTTTCTAACTATCTCTCTCCCTTCCTCTCTGTACAAAATCAATAAAATATATTTATAAAAAAAACAAAAACAAAAGACTAGAGATGAAAAAGAACAAGTAAAACTGAGAATACTCATGCTTTTTTATTTCTATTCTATTATCTAAACAACTAGAATAAGGATTCTTTTACACTTCCAAGAATATTATCCCTATTGTGATGTTATATATTCTGGTGTGAAGGACAACAAGCTTTAGATTTCTCTATGGGTGGAAAGGTTGTACTGGCCATGGCCCTGAACGATGCTCTGATTTGGGCAGTAGTGGCAGCCATGGCTGCTTCTCTGGCTCGGGCTCTCTCTACCTTATCTCTCAAAGCTTCTTCATAAAACTGGGGGTAGGCCCTGGGGTGGGTACCATTAACCTTTGCACAAAACTCCAGCACTTCCATCTTGCTGCTTTCAAGGTGTGCTTTTGGACCCCACAAAAACTCAGAGCATGGAGGATCAGTGTGGGGCACCTGGTGGCACTCCAGGTACTTGAGCTTCACAAAATCGGTGAGTAGCTTCTTGGGATCCCCAAGGATGCAGTGCTTCCTCCCAGGGTACACTTGCTTTCCACGCAGATCATTCCAGATGAATTCTTCAGAGACACAGTTGCCATGCATGAAGATCAAACTCAGGATATGCATCAGGAAGCCTGTCTTGGGGAACCCCTTGCCAGGACGCACCCTCCCATTATTGGGGAGTTTCAGCTTGCTGACAAGGGCATAGGAGTTAGTTTTTGAGTCGACTTCATTGATGTATAATGCAAAGAGGATTTCCATTTCATGAGAGGCTTTCTTGAGCATCTCACAAAATCGGTCTTGGTAATCTTCCCCGACAAAACGCAGCACATCTTTCTTCGTAATGGGCTTTTTCACCTCATACATTGACAGAAAGAATAGCTCCAAAGCCTCAGTCCTCCTTTGAAAATCATCCTCCACTGAGAGTGGGGCCCCAAAGGAATCAGCCTCATCCTCATCTTGGCTGCTGGAAGCTTTATCAGATTCAGGGCCAGCAATAGCTACAAAAGAGTTGGGGGTGGTTGGTGAGCATTGAGGACCCTGGGAAATGTTCAATGACCCACCCACAGGCAGACCGTGGCTAATACCTTCACACTGAGTAGAGAAGGAAGGAGGGAACTCTTTTGCTGCTTCTGCAGTGGCCTGAGCATTGCCACAACTCTGAGGCTCAATTTGGGCCTGGTGGCATTTTTTGCTCTTGTGATGACCTGGCATGATGTCACTGTAGTCAGGAACAGCAGGCAGAAGTCTGGACAGGAAATCACAAGATGGGGATACCTGGATAAAGGAGTAGGAGATCATGTGAGTGCCTTCAGTCAGTGGTGAGATGGATTCTACCTTGGCTTTAGCTAAGGCTGCCTCTCCAGGTTTCCTGGAGGGCACTGTTCTAGCAACCCACAGTGCTTCCATTCAGATCCACCCTTTCCTTGAGATATCTGGAGAGGGACTTGAAAGGGTCCTTAGACTACATTGTGGCAGCCCTTCCTAGGGGATACAGGCCTGACAGCAGAAGGATTTCCAGTGGGGAGCCTGTGTCCTAGGGCAATGGTTAGAAAACTGCGGCTCCAGAGGCACATGGGGCTTTATGGCCCCTTGAGTGTGGCTCTTCCACAAAATACCAATTGCGGGCGTGCAGGTACAGTGTGATTAAAACTTCATGGCCCATGCACAGAGTAGGTTTTAGGCTCTCAAAAGAATATTGTACTATTGATATTTGGCTCTGTTGACTAATGAGTTTGCTGACACCCTAGGTTTGGATACTTCTCAGTTAACTACCAGAATCATCATGTCAAATATTGGCAGGTCCTGGGCCTCCTCTATTCTGCTCCTGTGAAACTGACACCTCAAACCAAAGCTAGCAGCTCTCTGAGAACCCAAGGTCTCCTTCACTGGCTGCTTGGGTCCTTGAATACTCATGCAGGGTCTCACCTGGTCTCCAGGTGGTGGCTGGAATTCCACTCTTCTGCTGACTGGTGGCTGCACCTTCACTGATGCCTCTTTTCTGTTAACATTGGAAAGAAATAAGTGAGTCTAACTTTGGCAGGCCTACCCTGAACTGAATGCAAAGGTGGGGCTCAGGATTCTTATCTTATGCCATTATAGGCCCTGGGCACAAATTTGAGCATGAGTTCATTCCTGTGGGACCACCCCAAGATCAGGCAGGGCTCCCTGGGGGAGAGGCCAAGGGCAGTTGGCTGGCAGTCCTCAGCAGGGATCAGGGTGTAGGTGACAATTGGGGGTGGGGCCAGACAGGGTTAGGGACCATTGACGGCCAGGGGGAGGGGTTGAAGGAAGTTGGCAGGCTGCCTCTACTTCTGATCAGGGTGAGACTAGTACATCTGGGGCCGAAATGGCTGGGGTGGGGCTTGGCATTTTCAGGCCACCCCTGCCCTCTGGGAAAATTCCCTGTGAAACTCCCAGTGGAGAGGACAATTTGCATATTAGTGTCATTATATAGGATGATGGGTGGGGCCCTCAATATTTCATTTGACTTTTGGTATAGTAGCCTGGGACTCCTCTCTCCTTCCAGTATTTCCTGAGACTGCCCTTCCATGAGGATGAGAGTCACCCCACCTGCCCATATACTCCAAGGCTGAGAATAGGGTTCTCTAACTATGGTCATGGGTATTCCCTTAGATATGATGGTCCAGGGAGATGTCCCCTTAACTCCTGGAAACACCTGGATATCAGCCTACTGGTGATGGCAAACCTTCTGGCATAAATGAAAGCTGTCAATCCTACCCAGCAGCTCCATCCCCTCACCCCCAACCCAGCTTGCAGGACACCTAAGGAGAACAAGAGCTTCAGCCATCTTTTCTGGAAACCTCCTGGCATCCTGGTCCAGCAGTGGGATGGGGACCTCTGGGTCCACACAGAGGCCCACCTGGGTGCTTCCTAACTTGAGGGCCCTTCCTCAGACCAAGGCCTCACCCTCTCCGTCTGGCTACAGAGTTGGCCTGACAGCCTCCTGCCTGGCCTCCAAGGTGGAGGGCAGCGGCAAGGTCCCGGACTCCTCATGAGGGGTGGGCGGCCCCTGGGGGACCTCAGACTTCTGAGTCTGGTTTCCAAAAGGCCTGGTCCCCTCCCTCAGACCAAGGACTCACCCTCTCCTTCTTGCTACAGAGGCGGCCTGTCAGCCTCGCTGTCTGGCCTCCCAGCTGGAAGGCACCACAAGGTCCTAGGGGCAGCCCCTGGGGATCCTCTGAAGTCACACCCTGACTACCTTCAGGACGTGGTACCTTCCCCTCAGACCAAGGCCTCACACACTGTCAGCCTGCTGCCCGGCCTCCCAGGTGGACGGCAGAGGCAAGGTCCCAGCCACCTCATGAGGGGTGGGCAGCCCCTGGGGACCCTCCAATGAACCCCCTGACTTCCTCCAGGACGCGGTGCCCTCCCTCAGACCAAGGCTTCAGGCCCTGTGACTTGCCCCAGAAGTGGCCTGACAGCCTCCTGCCCGGCCTCCCAGGGTGGAGGGCAGCACAAGGCCCCGGCCTCCTCATGAGGGGTGGGCGGTCCCTGGGGGACCTCAGACTTCTGAGCCTGGTTTACAACAGGCCCGGTCCCCTCCCTCAGTCCGAGGCCTCACACCCTGTGATTTGCTTCCAGAGGCGGCCTGTCAGCCTCCCTGTCTGGCCGCCCAGGTGGAGGTCAGAGGCAGGCTCACTCCTCATGAGAGGAGAGTGGCCCCTGGGGACGCTCCGAAGGCCCCCGGGACTTCCTCCAGGACGCGGTGCCCTCCCCTCAGACCAAGGCCTCACACCCTGTGATTTGCTCCCAGAGGCGGCTTGTCAGCCTCCTGCCGGCCTCCACGAGGCAGGGTCCCGGCCTCCTCACTGAGGGGTTCGCGGGCCCTGGGGACGCTTCCAAGGCCCCCGGGACTTCCTCCAGGACGCGGTGCCCTCCCCTCAGACCAAGGCCTCACACCCTGTGATTTTCTCCCAGAGGCGGCTTGTCAGCCTCCTGCCGGCCTCCCCGAGGCCGGGTCCCGGCCTCCTCACTGAGGTTGTCGCAGCCCCTGGGGACGCTTCGAGGGCCCCCGGGACTTCCTCCAGGACGCGGTGCCCTCCCCTCAGACCAAGGCCTCACACCCTGTGATTTGCTCCCAGAGGCGGCTTGTCAGCCTCCTGCTGGCCTCCCCGAGGCCGGGTCCCGGCCTCCTCACTGAGGGGTTCGCGGGCCCTGGGGACGCTTCCAAGGCCCCCGGGACTTCCTCCAGGACGCGGTGCCCTCCCCTCAGACCAAGGCCTCACACCCTGTGATTTGCTCCCAGAGGCGGCTTGTCAGCCTCCTGCTGGCCTCCCCGAGGCCGGGTCCCGGCCTCCTCACTGAGGGGTTCGCGGGCCCTGGGGACGCTTCCAAGGCCCCCGGGACTTCCTCCAGGACGCGGTGCCCTCCCCTCAGACCAAGGCCTCACACCCTGTGATTTGCTCCCAGAGGCGGCTTGTCAGCCTCCTGCTGGCCTCCCCGAGGCCGGGTCCCGGCCTCCTCACTGAGGGGTTCGCGGGCCCTGGGGACGCTTCCAAGGCCCCCGGGACTTCCTCCAGGACGCGGTGCCCTCCCCTCAGACCAAGGCCTCACACCCTGTGATTTGCTCCCAGAGGCGGCTTGTCAGCCTCCTGCTGGCCTCCCCGAGGCTGGGTCCCGGCCTCCTCACTGAGGGGTTCGCGGCCCCTGGGGACGCTCCGAAGGCCCCCGGGACTTCCTCCAGGACGCGGTGCCCTCCCCTCAGACCAAGGCCTCACACCCTGTGATTTGCTCCCAGAGGCGGCTTGTCAGCCTCCTGCTGGCCTCCCCGAGGCCGGGTCCCGGCCTCCTCACTGAGGGGTTCGCGGGCCCTGGGGACGCTCCGAAGGCCCCCGGGACTTCCTCCAGGACGCGGTCCCCTCCCTCAGACCAAGGCCCTCAGTGTCCGATCCACCCGGGGGGGCACGAGGTCGCCCCCCACGGCCGCCATGTTTGGGTGCTCAGGGAGCCAGGAGCAGCCCTGGGCGGAGTTTCTCCCCAGTTCCCTCACCTGGGCTCTGGAGGGGTGTCACTCACTGTCCCCTGCTGACATGGGCGGTCCCCGCATGCCAGGGCTCCCACCTTCTGAGAGGCTTTGCAGCAATAGCCCTCAGCCTGAGCGCTGTGCCCAGGGTCCCCCAGGACTCAGAGCAGGGGCAGAGCTGGAGCACTGCAGGGAGGGGCGGAGCTACCGGAGGGCGGGCTACGGGAGGGCGGGGCTACGGGAAGGCGGGCTAATGGCGGGCGGGGCTATGGGAGAGGGGCGGGGCCCCGGATAGGGGCGGGGCTAAGGGGGCGAGGCTACTGGAGTGCAGGGCTACTGGAGGGCAGGGCTACTGGAAGGAATCGGGGAGGGGCGGGGCTACTGGAGGGCGGGGCTATCATAGGGCGTGGCTGCTGGGAGGGGCACTGGATAGGGCGGGGCTACAGGAGGGCGGGGTTATGGGGGAGGGGAGGGGCACTGGTTAGGGCGGGGCTACTGGGGCGGGAGGGAGGGGCAATGGAGAGGGGCAGGGCCTTGCAGAGGGTGGGTTCATTCACTCTTCTTTCCCCTCCTCACCTTGACTGCAGCTATAGCCTGGGCCTTCTGTCCTTTCTCCCTCAGGGCCCTGGCCCCTGAGGTAAAGCTTCCCTTCCCAAGGCACCCCAGGAGAGAGCTGACACAATGCCCCTCAATTAAAGAGACAGGGCCAATCTAGGCTGACTTCTGGCGGGATCTCTGGCGCCCCCGGTGTTGTAGGGTGGAAGCAGCCTGCCTCTCACTGGGATTGTCACCTGCACTCCTCTCAGTACCTTGGACACTGCCCTGGGCCCCAGCCCTTAGCCAAGACCCTCACCTCCCTGGCATGTCCCTGTCCTAGTCAGTAGTCAGCCCCACAGGGGGCTCTAAGAGCAGATGAGGGAAGGGTCTGCAGGTCTTTTATCTGGGTCCTCATCTGGGCTCCTGTCTCTTTAAGGAAAGGCTTCCCCAGGAATGCCACATCCCTGAAAACTCTTGACTAACCAGCCTACTGCAAGGTCACACACAAAACAGGTCCGTGTCCAGGAGTGATGTGAGATGGGGAGGCTGAGGGACCAGGTAGAGGACCCAGGGAAGATGGCGGGCTCACTGACAAAACCAACAACACACACATACAACCCAGGATCTTCTCTTGCTTCTCTTTAGGACCCAGTCTTGGCCTTTTATGAACTCCTGTTCCTAAAGATTTCCTAATGATAAGAGACAGGCTGAGCCAGGTAATTTTGTAAGGTCCCATCTTGCCTGATCATATTATCACTAAATATTATCTCCTGCCTTTCATGATTCAAGTATCTCAATGGTCTCATGCTTACTGCTCTGGCTATGCATTCCAGTCCACCACATGGAGCACAAAATATTTTATTTACTTTCCTGAGATATATTTTGGAGCACTGAGAAGAAACTTGAACATACGTATACAACATCTGTGTCAGGGTGGCAGAGGTAGGACAGTGTGTGTCCTGGGTGAATTCACACCCAGGGTCTTGTCTAGTTCTGTCACTTATCTGCTTGTGAGTATCAGAATATGCTACACTCACCAACTGACAACTGAGTGTGATAAGCCATGTCTTTTAGGACTGTGGGAATAGGTGTTGTATTTGAAGCATCTGTCAAGATGACTGGCAAACACTTTTTAAAAAAATTATTATTGTTGTTTTTAAAAATATTTTTAGTGATTTATAGGGAGAAAAGGAGAGGGAGAGAGAGATAGAAGCATCAATGATGAGAGAGAACAACTGATTGACTGTGGAGATAAGCCCACAACCCAGGCATGTGCCCTTGACTGGGATCAAAGCAAGGATCTTCCAGTCCTTAGGGCAACTCTCTATCCACTGAGCAAAACAGGCTAGGGCAACACCGGGTTTTTAATGAATGGCACTTATGATTTTTACCTACACAGTATCATTATGCATATTTTTAAACCCAGGATATGTCAGATAAAATGTAATGATCTCAGATAGAACAACACTGAATCACACAAAACTTCACTTTGAACATAAAATTAAATAGCTTTTCTGCATTAGAGCATTTATTACTTTACATTGGTTTGGTGGTGTTCCCCTGCCACCACACCTTGATTCAACTTATAGTTCCTAGAATTCAATCAAGGTCCAACTCATTGAATCCTTTCCATCTATCCTTCCATCCAAAGCACTTCCACTAGCTTTTTCTTCTTTCCCACCAAAATGTACCTCTCTCTAAGATCTTGCAAAGTCCACTCAAGGTATTCTACTTAAAATGGTTTTCTAACACTGTGGGATTGAACTCTACCATTTCAAGGCATAGAGAATCAACACCCTGGCTTCTGTTCAATTTCCATTCATGGGAATTTACCATTATTTGTCAGACACTCCCTGAAGAGAGTGCATTGCACACCCCTTTGTGTACTCTATATTCCTGCAAAGACACCTTTGATTCCTGCCTGGAGGGTGTGGAGAGGCTGCAGGAAAATGATGCTGGGTCCGGGGCAGCCATCTTCTCTCTGGAGTAGCTTCCAGAATCACATCTCCAGCCCTCCCACCCATAAGAGGGCCAGCAACACCAGTGTGCGTTCTATGAGAAGTTGAGTTTTAATTGGGTGATGGGTGTGAGTTCTGAGCAATGGAAACCTGGGGGCTCCTCCCTGTACTTCAGCAAGGCTTCATCACTCCATGGAGTGTGGGAGTTCCAGAGACTACATGGATGCAAGGTGCTATGTGCCCTGAGAGCAGCCCCAGGTGTAGCATTACAGGGTAGAGGAGAGAGGGATCCTGTCTCTTTCTTAGTCATGGTGGCAAGAAGGGCTTAAAAGTAACAACAGTGCACCCTGACCAAATGGATCATGGGGTTGTAGTGTTGTGCTATGCACTGGAATGTTGTGGATTAGATCCCTGGTTGGGGAACATAATGGAAGCAAGCAATCAGTCTTTCTCTTACTCTCCATTTGTCCCTTTAAAAAAATACAAACTTATTCTTGGGTGAGGATTTTAAAAATGGAATGATAGGACAATTGCTCTGTGTGAGCTATGCCACCTGAATTGGCATCCTGGTGTCAGTGACATGAAGGGAGATAGAAACCCAACTATGGTGCTTAGGTGCCCAGAGAAGAGAGGTGAGGACAATGGTCCTGACTGCTGCTGATGAGAGGAGGTAGTTTGACAGGCAGGAAGTCAGGGCAGGACTCATGGGAAAACAGGGAGGACTGCATCAATAAGGTTTAGAGATACATAAGTCCAGGTCCTTTCCTGGGCAGGAACAATTGAGGGAATCAATCAGATGCCAACAGGAGTAGATATATAGCAGAATTATATCAATTATATATAACGCTAGAGGACAGGGCTTCATTGGGCAACCAATAATTGGTCCCTCTCCTTGTGGGGGAGTCTGAATCTGCTCCTAATTAATGTTTCATGCTTTTGCCTAAATCTTATGGTACATGGTGCTCAATCCTCAGCATCCTGAGGCACGGCCCTGGGAAATAACCTGGGCTCACTCTTGTGGTAACCACAGCGACTGTGAAAAGAGTTCCTGGACTGCAGGATGTGGGAACTTGCTCCTCATGTCCCCTCAGGAGACTACTGGCCAAGTAAGTCTTGTGATGTAAGGAGAGCCTAGGAAAGGAAGCTTGTAAAGTTGGGGCAGGGCAGGGGCTGTATGGTCTGTAGTGTCTTCTTGGGAAGGAACAGAAGAAAGAGTTGTGCAACTTACACCTTTCATTATGCCCAACCTCTCCTTGTCTGAGGAAGCAAGGGAAGGAGTTACTGGAATCTTAGCCACAAGGTGGACCTGGATGTAGAACCTTCCAAAAGCAGTGGGTGTCTTGTTCGGAGTATAGGCAGACTCCAGCACCCTGGATGGGAGAAAGCCAGAAAACCAATACCCAGTTCACTTTCCTCCTGCCCTCCATTTCCCACTTATACTTCCCAAAGTCCAGCCACCTAGTAACCAGTGGGAAACAGAACATCCACTGCAACAAAGCTCATTGAGTTGTACCTCCCAGGACACAGAGCAGATGCAGGATGAGCCCAGAGCATGGTACATCAGGGCAACCAGTGTGAAGCAGAGCAAGGAGCCTACTGCAAACCAAGTCCTCAAGGGATCACTTGACAAATCAGACACAGTCCTTCCAATTCCTTGACAAAGGACCTGAGCAGGAACAGGAGCTCTGGGAGGCGAAATATTGAGGGAAATTCAGCTTTCTTTTATATGACCTTCATGCAAATCACTGGGTACAAAAATAGAGTATGAAGAAGAATGGTGAAAAGGAGGAGAGTGAGGAAGAGCAGAGTGAGGAAGAGGATAGTGAGGATGAAGGTTCAGCCACTGGACACAGGAGAAATGTGTAGGCAACTTTGAGGGATGAAGGCCTCAGAACCAGGCACAGGGTGACCTCTGTCTGGGTGGGGCATTGGACCTGGGAGTGCTGGTTTTCAGAGGCTGAATGAGCTACTTTATGGATACAGGTTTGCCTTGTGGCGGGATAAAATGAATCCTGGGAAGAATTGTGGGATTGACAAAGTCCAGGAAGTAGAGTCATGCTTGTGACTGGCACTCATGGGCATGTGACAACCTAAGTGGCAATGAGCCTATGGGGTGGGAAGAATGATTCAGGAAGGGTTTTGGTGGTAAAGGTGGGGGGTTGGATGAACAGGCTCCTGAATTGGAGTAGAGGTGCCATGTGTACCTCAGTAGGAGAGGGGAGGAGGGTGTGCAGCTGTCGGCATGCACCCCCAGACTCCCTAGGCATCATCAGCCTATTACACAGATGGGGAGACTGAGGGGCACAGTGTGCTGTCCACCCCACAGCCTGGACCTGTAGGAACCGGAAATGTCTATCTGAGAGTTTTTGCAAACTTGTCTACATGGCTACTCCTTATAGGGTTGGCTAATAGAGTCTGTGGGGGCAGATCATCTACTGACAGTCCAAGGAAACCAAGGCCATTGGGAGCCAAAGGGCTGGTAAGTAGGAGGCATGTGAAGTTGGGAAACAAATGTGTGGAGCTGTTGGATTTGCTCAACACTCACTGTTCATTTGCTCACCCCTTACCATGTGGGTAATTATAGCCACCAGGGTCACAGGTTCCCATAGGAAGGAGAGCGTGCAATCGTGTCTCCAAACAGTATGGTCAACAAGGTTTAGGGATTAATGGAACATGGGTGGGTTATTGGAGTTTGACTGCACCAAGTTTTGATTGTGTTTGGTGGATCTGGGGTGCAGAGTGATTTAGGGGTGCTATGACCACACATGTGACCCTGTGTGTGGCAGGAGGGAGGTATGTGGGTGGGAGCAAATTAGCTGGAGTATGGTCTCTGGGCAGAGCCTGGACTCAAGCCCATGACTGCCAGCCTTATGTCAGCTGCACTAACAGCCCTGTCTTCCTATGGCTTCCCATCTTCCCCTGAACCCTCCATCAGTGACACAGTCGGTGTGATCAAGGTCCTCCTAGTGCTGTCAATGTGGTCAGGGCTGGAGTGGTGCACAGAGGAGCATTGGGGAGGGACAAGAAGGCATCTATTTTTCTCTGGTTCCTGTGGTAAGAGAACAGGGAGCTTGGGGCTCCAGACTCAGCCTAGGAAGGTCTTTCCATGCAGCCCAGTCCATGGTGTCTGGTGATAGCAGGTGTCAGAGAGAAGAACCAGTTCCCTAGCCCACCCGTCTAAATCCTGGATTCTGGCTAAGGCTCCTCTGAATCTCCATAAGCCCGGGAAAGTGGCTGGGCTCTGTACCTCCTGATGGTCCCAGGCTTATCACAGCTTATGCATTCCCCAGTCTCAGGATCTGACCCATATGAGCGCCAAGCCTACCAGAATTTTATGACAATTAGAAAAGGAAAACCATTAGAGAAGGAGATGGGACAACCTCAAACCCAGCACAGTGGCAAGAAAACCATGGTTCTCTGACTGGTATGTCTAATGGTTAAGCATTGACCCATGAACCATGAAGTTTGACTCCCACTTAGGACACCTGCTTAAGATGAGGACCTGATCCCAAGTGAGGGATGTGTAGGAGGCAACCAAAGAATCGTTGTCTCTCTTGGATATTTCTATATCCCCGTTTCTCTCTCTCTCTCTCTCTCTCTCTCTCTCTCTCTCTCTCTCTCTCTCTCTCTCTCTCTCTCTCTCCTTCCCTCCTCTCTCCCTCCCTCTCTCTCTTAAGAAAATCAATGAAAGCATTTTTTTTTTAGTGTCCACTGTCTGGAGTGGAGTGGGGATCAAGCCAGAGAGCAGGTTGGACTATGGGCACAGGCTCCAGAAGAGAGCCCCCCAGAGTCTGAGACACAGAAATGATTCAGTTAATGGACTAGAATAGGAATGAGAGCCACCAGCACTGGTACTTTTGAGAAGGGCTGCAAAACAATTAAAGTGCTCCATACCTGAGAAAAATGGGGAGGCCCAAAAGCAGCCTGGCCAAGGAGCTAACCCAAAGGAAGTTCTGGTAGCATTCCCTAGTCACCTATGGAAGCTGGATTCTACCCTGGCCCAACTATCCTGGGGCTAGAAGCATCTGAATAAATACCATTCACCTTCTTCAGGTGATGAAGGTAGGCAAGCCCTTAGTTGGGGGTCTGGAGAGAAACCTGAGTGGCCTAGGACTCTAGGCCTAGGGACTGAGAAATCAAGGTCTCCTTGCACTGCTGGGAGAGCCGGTTCAGCTACGCTCTTGCTGGGGGCAGCCTGCCCATATGCCTGTGTGGAGACCTGCTCAGAAGAGACCTCCAGTGCCCCCTTGTTCACACGTTTCCTCAGCAAACAATGAATCTTCTCTGTGGGCATGTCCCAATGTGCCAGGGCCAGAGAAGTCCACCGTGGCTAGCAGAGTGGAATGCTGGGGTGCTGATACCAGGTCGTGATGCACAGTGTCTGGTAGTGTGGTACTTATGGCAGCCTCCAAAGATGATGAGGACCTTGACATGAGGGTGACCCTGGATCATTTGGGTGGACCCTAAATGCCATCACCATGACACTCTCAGAGAGATGCAGGTGAGCAAAGATAGAGCAGAAAGAGATGTGAAGACAGAGCAGAGATGGAAGGGATTCAGCCACAAGCCAAGGTTACCATCCACCTCAAGAAACTGCCAGAAGCCAAGAGTTGATGTTCCTCCCAGCCTCTTGGGGGTGCCCACACTGATCACATTTCCATGCCTTTGAGGGTCATGTAGGGCTAGCATGCTATACGTATGTACATTTATGTCATTTTAATCCCTAAAGTCCGTGTTAATCTTTACATTAGTATTGGATTTGGGATTCTTCAGGGAAACGGAACCAATATGATGGAGAGAGAAAGTGAGGTTGGTTTACATAATTACAGGTACTGGCCAGTGCCAGGATCTGCAGGGTGAGTCAGACAGCTGGGGGTCCTGCAGAGCCAAAAGTTTCCTCATCAACCCAGTGCTGGTATTCCCCATATTGACTGTTCAGTGGTAGGTTTTCTGGCTAGTTTCTTTGGAGCCCACAATCTTCATTAAGCATACACATTTGGCTTCATATCTGGCCTTGTGTCCCCACTCCTTCGGCTGAATAGTGGCTGCATCTTCCAACTAAAACTTCCATCTCAACTAATCCAAGTGAAAAGTTTTGGGGGAGCTAAAGCTTACTAGCCCTGTCCTGGGTCTTCAAGCGCCTACAGCCAAAGCTGGTGTGGGATCAGATGTGTTGTCATCCCTTCTGTTTAAGGGTGGATGCATCCTCTGTCCATGCTTTGACACAGCACACCCATGTTCTAATATTACTCCATGACCCTTGGGCCTGGCCCTCATATTAAGTCCAGGACCACTTCAAGGGCCCTGCAGGAATATGAGGATCATCTGATCTGAACATACCTGTTCTAGGGTTCTTGAGGCTGAGTAGGCAGTTACTGTATGGTGTCCTCAATATTGGGTGGTATTTTGTTACAAAGGATGATGTAGTGTTCACCTTGGCTTCTGGAATACCTAGAAATCCTCCCACTACTGGCCTGAGGCCATACCTTGAACACCAAGTCCCTCACAGTCCTTATGACACCATAGAGGGTGTGATTATATCATCATATCATGCCAACAATGCGAAGGTGTACCATGGCAGCAGCAAGGGCGGGGTCCTCCTGAGCCCTCACAGTTCTGAAAAGAATGGGTTGCTCACCTTGACTACTGGAAAATGCTAGGAACCCCTTCCTTTCATTACTTAAGGACACTCCCCTCAGAACAAGGCCCTTACATCTCTGACTTCCTCCTTACACAATTAGTCTAAGGGCCCTGCCTAAGGAATCTTAGGGATGATGGCTTGGGGAATCTCTGTGTTACCTCATGGTCTTAGTGTCTATGTTCCCCAGAGCTGTAATTCATGGTTGTGCCCTTATTTCCTGACAGGGCCTTTATCCCCTTCCTCTGGCCACCTAGGTCTCACAGCTGAAGGTCAATGTTTAAGGGTGTATGAACCTCCTGAGGAGCCTTGGAAGCAGAGATCAGGGAATGCACATGAGGCTTTCCTGCTAGTGCCCATCAGGGGTGACATCAGGATTCAGGCTCCATGGGTCCTGTCTGTTCAAGGTAAGGGTGTGCCCTTAGTCCTTACTCAGGATCCTTCCCTTGATTCCTGGCAGGCCCCTGGGACTCCTCTCTCTTTCACCTTAACATCTCCCATGTACAGGAAAGCTCTCATGTCCCTGAGAACCGTGAAAATTACTCAGTGGATTCTCAATGTGACAGCCATTCCATGGCCTTTTGCATCTGAGAGCAGATATAAGCCACTATCTCTGTGGCTTCCCAGTCCTCATTCAAAAGAATCTTCCTCTTGACTCCTGTTTGTCCTCTGTAAAGCCTTTTTAGAAATGCCATATCCTTGAGAATTGTTTTCTAGTCTCCCTATTGTAAACAGAGGATAGGATGGTTTGGTGCCAGGAGTGATTTGGGATGGAGATGCTGCAAGTAAGCCAGGGAGCAGAGGACAAGTGATGTGCTGTCATAGAAAACACTAGCCACTTCCTTCCTGTCACTAGACAGACTTAGCCTCTTAGTTAACATTGCTTCTAAGAGTTTTACTCTCTACAATAGAAGGGCTGAGCCAAATGACTTTGGGGTTCCCTGTGCTTTAGTGTTTTGCTGATATTTGCCTTGTAGATTTTGATATTATCACTGACTACCATCTTTTCTTTCTTTATTCCTATCTCACATATATTTTGGTTATTTTATTGCTTGTTCCTGGGGCTGTGTTTTTCTGCTCTTTGACAGAAGTACATTTTGAAATCCAGAGCAGGAAATGAATTAAGTGGCATGTGGTGTTCCACAGACTTGGAGAATTGGGAAAGCATATGCTCTAGAAACAATCAGAGCCATGGTCAAATCCTGCTCTGTCAGTTTTTAGCAGTGAATGTGAGACTATTCCAAGTTCTTTATCTTCAAAATGAGTATGGAAAGTCTTTCACACAGGAATGTGGATATTCACTTGTGATGAATATAAACCACCTGCAAGGTGTTAGGAAAATTTGGTGCTTTTAATGCAGGGCAGAATCACTAAGGTGCTTTAACCCCAGATGACAACCAGCTTTCCACAGAGAATTTAATTTCCAAGCTCTATTACATAACATGGAACTGTATAGAAGGAAGAAAACCAAAGTGTTGCTACCAAGTAGAACTAAGTATAATTTCCCCTACAGACCATTTATTGTTTAATAATGGTATGGGAATATCTTCTTTAGCAAGATGCAACTCAATATTCATTAGTTCCAAGGACCAACAACTTGTCATCCAAACCAGCCATAATTTTATGAATTTCATTGCCACTATAAATAGAGCACACCCTTACATTTGCCAAGAGAAAGTCAAATTTTCTACATGAAGTGCCATTTTCAATGGAGTGAGATCTAGCTTTCCAGCTCATGAAAAATGAGATTTTCCAGTGGTACCTTAGCATCTCACTTGCAGCGATATAACACTTATTTCTAGAAACACTCTAGATATCCTGTGCTCAAAACACCTAGTTTGAAGACTATGCTCTCCTGTCCTAGTGCAAGTGGATTGAACCCCTTCCAGTATGTCTATAGGTGAAAATTTCTCTCAGCTTTCCCCATATACCAAAGTAATGCTTCACTTCTGTTTTTACATTCCAAACTTAGTTTCTCAAATCTAAGACCCATTTCCTGAGGGTCTGGCCCCTTTTTTACAAATCCTTAACTTCATCCAGCCTATCATGAAATCCGACTGAAAATTACCTGCCCCTCACCCCCAGACCCTGAGGGACTGGATATTCCCAAGGCCCAAATCTGCCTTGCTCACATGATGGGCAACTAATTGCTCTTTTTCACATCTCTTCTGTTCATTGTCATTTACTTATTTCTTACATTGGGATGACACCATTTGCCTTCTATGACCAATGCTGCTGATAGACTCTAAATTTTAATAGCAGTGGCTATTAGGCTTCTTTTTCAAGCCTTGGCTAGTAATTTTTGATATTTCCAAAGAGATGATGGACTCTTAATGTTGGAGGGGAAAAGAAAAGGCATGAGCAAGAATTCAAATTTATAAGGATTTATTTTCTTTAAAAAATTAAAGGAGATAAGCAAATCCAGGTATATGCTATTGAATTTTATAATAAAAGAACAAGGAGAATAAAAAACACTAATAATTAATCATCATTTACTTGTGTTTCTCCATTTCATATTTCAAATAATTTCATATGCCCCAGAAAAATATCATTCCTGTGCCTTGCACTGTACAAAAAAGAACATATTGGAGGCTTTTCAATCAGTTGGTAATAAACAAAACTCGTAATATCACACCTTAGCCTTAATAAATGTGACATCCATGGCATTAATAAACTTAAATTTTGAAGCAAATAAACCTTAATTTGAAGGAACAACTTTTGAAAATACATACAACCCTAAAATTAGTCATCTGCTGAAGAAAAAGAAACCCAACAGCATAAACATTTTGTGCCCTCCAGAGCCCACTACACTACTATTCAGAAGGTTGACTGCTCTACTGAAACTCAAGGTGAAAAGGCTGCCTCAGATCTCCCTAGATGTGGCAGGAGCCGCTGAACTTGGCCTTGCAAGGACCCCTGTGCCTGGTAAAAGAGCCAACCATGGCTGCGGCTCTCAGCCATGCTTTATCTTCATCATCTCTCAAGGCCTCCTCATACAGGAATGGGAAGGCAGTGGGGATCTTGTTGAAGATCCTGGCCAGCACCTCCAGCACTTTCATCTTGCTGATATCAGTGTGGGCCCTTTGGCCCCACAGGAGCACGAAGCGGGGAGGATTGCTTTCGGGAACCTGGCGGCACTCCAGGTACTTTTCCTGGACCAGATACTTGGTGAGGAATTGCCTGGGCTCCCCAAAGATGACATGCTTCATCCCAGGGTGGACCCCGAAGACATTCAGGAAATTCCAGATGTCCTCTTCAGTGGCGACGTTGCCATTCATGAAGATCACGCCCAGGATCACCATCACAATCGGGGTCTTGGGCAAGACCTCATCACTGCTCAGGTCTCCCTCAATCGGGAGGCCCAGCTTGTTGAAAAAGCCATAGGTGTGGTTGTTGGGGTTGACTTCCTTGAGCTCAAGGCCAAAGACCAGCTCCAGGCGCTCAGAGGCTCTCCTGAAGACCTCAGAGAAGTGCTTCTTGTACTTCCTGTTGACAAACTTCACCAATGCATTATGAGTGATGGGCTCTTTCCTTTTCAGCTTCTGCAGCAGGAACTGCACCACCTTGCTCACCTCCCTGCTTAGAGGATCTTTGCGAGCCCTCAGAGCTGAAACTGCTGCCTGGGTGGCACGTGCACTTTCCTCATCTGGGCTCTTGGCAATGGCATCGGATGTTGGGCGTGAGACACCTGCCACAGGAGCGCTAGTGGCTGTGTCTCCTTGAGGATCCTGGGATGGGCCAGATGTAGGGGAGCCTGGGGAAGTATCATCATTGGGAGGAGAAGTGGGGGCCTCATCAACCTCCATTGGTGTGACCTGATCTTCCTTGAGACTCTCAGTCTCACTCAGGGGCTGTTGGCGTTTCTCTCTTCGGAGCTTGCTCTTCTTTCCCCGAGGCATAAGGACACTGGTCAGGGACCACGGGCACCCTTGTAATAGGAGAGGAGGTGATGCTGGGACCTGGAGGAGGGAGAGTGAGATGGCATGTGCACCCTCAGCCGGGACATTGCACCTGGGTTTTATCCCAGGCCATGTCTGCTAGTTCTGAGGGCAGTGTCCCAGGGACCCATGGGATTCTCTTTCTTCCCAGTCTTGGCCCTAAGACCCTGCAGGGGATGTTTGAGTGTGCCTTAATGAGAGCCACAGAATCCTACCTCAGTGTTCTCTAGGTGACTACAAGGGCATGAGGGGGATTTATGGGACCCTTGGTTGAGAAATGCTCACAGTTCACATTAAGGATCCTCAAGTTAATTGCTGGCCAGCCCTGTGCCCCCTACTCCCTGCCCTTGCTCTGAAGTTTAAACTCAAATCTCCATGCCACAAGTTTGTGTTGAGATGCTGCTTCTGCCAGGGGGCACACGGAACTGACATCACTATGAGACTTCTCTGTGCTGCATTTTTGGTTCCTCAGTTCTCATTTAAACCCCACACCTGGTCTCCAAGCAGTGCCTCAGATCCCCAATTTCTGCTCTTAACTTTCCCTTCATCACCTCATCAGGATGGGTCATTCCTCAATGCACATTCGTTTTTCTGGATTGGCACTGCCAGAGCTATGGTCCTCTGTGTCTGTGCTTGAAGCCTATCTTATACTGAGGTCTGTAGGTACCCGGGAGCCAGAGGAAGAATTGAGTTTGACAACATACAGCTGCATTTGCATGTCTTCTCCCAGATGCAAGATGCACCCATCAAAAGGAGGCCCCTTATGAGAGGTGCCCCAGGATCTCACATCAATCCTTTGTGACCCCTAGATGCTTATCTAGCATGACTCCCTCTGCTATGTTGTGAATGCTCTTTTCAGGAGAAAATCTTCACCTGCCTAACCCCTGAGCAGGAATTAAGTGGCATTTTTGCTGACAAATGCCTGGGTTATTTGAAAAGCAGTATTAAGGGATGCTGAGGTGTTTTAATGTTATGGGGTCACTAGTTCCAATAATGGTTATGAGTCTTCCCATTATTTGAACATCCTCCCTCTTTCAGTCCCTCCTAGAAATTCCACCAACCACCTCATGTTACTATAGTCTTCAAAAGACCTGGATATCCTCCTTCTGCTGACCTGAACCCAGCCCCTTCCAACAAAGAACACCACCTCACTGAATCACAAGGAGTCCTCCCAGGACCTGGACATCCTCCCTCTGACAGCCCCTCCCACCAAGGCCCCACCTCCCTCACTCTCCTGAGTCTTCCCAGAACCGGACATCCTTCCTCTGTCAGCCCCTCCCACCAAGGCCCCCAATTGTCAGACATTCCTGGAGTCTCAGGTCCTCCGGTGCTGAGTGGTTATGGACCCTCCTAGGCCCAGCCAGCCCCGGAATATAGGTGGCCTCAGTCTGGGTGCTCTCACTCCCCCAGGGGATCCCTCTTTTCCCTGTCCAGGGTCTGAGATGGCTCTGTTAGCCTGAGCCAAACCATAGTCCAGGAACTGGCCTCCATTTGCTGAGACCCCGCCCGCGGGACGCCAGGGCCTTTGGGGCTGGAGGCCATGCTGGGGTCTCCGGGGCCCAGAGCAGGGACAGCGGTGCAGCCTTCATGGACCCTCTTTTCAGGGAAAAGGGACTGGACTTGCTGGGGAAGCCTCCCCCCACCACGCTCAGCTCCCCTCGCACCTTGACCCCAACAGGGTGGGCTCTGCTCCCTCTGCTCGGCCTGGGTAGCACAGGTGGATGGGCCTCGTCCTGCAGCGGGCTTCGATGGCAGTTAGGCCGGTACTTCTGGTCAGCGGTGGGGGGGGGGGGGGCGGACGGAGGGCGCGCGGGGGGGGGGGGGGACCGGTAGCGGCAGAGTTCTACACACCCATGTGGTCCTTGTGTGGGCTCTGTGCAGGGGCGGGCCTTCTCCCTCTGTAGCAAAATTAGAATCTTTGTCACACATAGTCAATAAGCAATTAGAACATGTGATTAAAAATATATCAGTTCAAACTATAATAATCTTTCATGTTCCATATTTTTTTAGATGCCTATTTAATAAAAGTCCAATCCTCTGAAAGAAAATAAGTTTCTGTTATTTATTGGGACAATCTCTGGTCTCATACTACCTCAACAGGCCCATATTTTGGTGCTGTCATATTATTTCACCAATAGTCCTGGCATGTGTGCTCTGAGGTGCTGCCTCAAGTTTCTTCAAGTAAGTAGTAAAAATTCATTGTTCCTGGTCACACTGAAAGAATGGTCAAGAGGCAGAATAATATGCCCATTTTTAATCATGTTTGTTAAAAATTCAGTACATCTTTATATCACATCGATGTATGAAAAAGCCTCAGGTCAAATTTAAATGACACACATTAGTTAATTGTGGTTACCTTTGAAGAGGGGACTGAATTTGGAGGAAAGGGGAAAATTGAAATGTATCATCTGTATTACTAGAAATTTTCTATCAAGACTATATGTATCATTACTTTTTGATTAAAATATTTAAATACATGTAACCACAAAATTGTAGCTGTGCATTAATCACAAAAAAATAACTGCTAGCTAGTGTAACAGACAAGGTCTGCAAACCTGCAATGGCTTAAAACAATAAAAGTTTATTTCTCATGTACATAAAAACTGATATGGAAAAAAACAAAACAAATCCTGATATGGCATCTAGTCTGCTCCTATCAGGTGGCTCTACTTCCCAACAAGGAATCTCTGTGTTTGCTGCTCAAAGGGACAGAAAACATGGAGGTGGCATACTGGCTTTCAAACTTCTTGTCCTAAGGGTGAAAAACATTGTTTCTGTTCATATTTCAGTTTCAACAGTAGTCATTTGACCGTTCCATAAATACAAGTGGATTGGGAATGTGTACTCTCCCCATCAACCCAGGGAGGAGAGCAAGACACCATATGAATTAGCAATTTCTCTCTCCCATAAACTGTTATAGTAGGTGTTCAAGCAAAAGCAACTAATAGAATTTATTTAAAAGACCCTCTTCATTCCTTGGTGGAGTTTCTAAGGAGGCCACTTTGCCTACAATTTTCCAATCCTGCTACATGGGAGATACTTTCAAATGCTGGATCACGTTTAATTTTCAAAAGAATACTGTAAAATCTCAATAGGGAAGACTCACCTTTTTCTCTCAATAGCTCCTTTCTGCACTTTGAAATAAACTGTAGTGTGTCAATAGGATGAGAATGTTCTATTGAAGCATGGTCAAAACCTTGAGTCCCAGAAACACTCAGCATGACTGAACGTGCAGGACACTTATACAGATGTCATTAGAAACAAGGAGAAGGCAGCATTTTCCACTGGAGCAAATACTGAGGTAAGAGGCAGCAGAAGGATGGTGAATTATTTTAATCTTTCCTTTTCAAAGATAGCATGCCTGTTAAGAAACCATTATTACTGTCCTGGAAGAACTCTGGGTTCTGAGAAATTCAGCTTCAGCAGATGTTTGTTACACAATGATTTCCATGGTCTTTCTTCATCTCTGACCTACCAGGAAGGCATTGAGTATTGACCTTATAGGTATGAACTCATTGGTATATGGGTTCAGTGGCCAGTCTCAAATAACACACCCCTTTAAAATCCTAATGATAATATTTGGGTTGTCCAACTTCAATTACCAGTATATTCTTTAAGAAATAATACTGTATTCACCAGCTCATTTGGAAAATACTTTGAAGAGTGATGTAGAGATAGGGGTGGGAGCTAGGGTTGTGGTAATAAGTTATCTAGACTTCATGTCAATGGTCCCACTGAGAGGGATATATCTCTAAGGTACACTTGCAGAGAGTTGGAACACTCTAGTCACAGGGAGGGCAGGTGATTCTGGACTGCCTGCATTGCAGGAAGTAGGGTGCAGCTTCCAATGGACACAGGGAAGAGTTGGTCAGTATATGAGGTTCCAGTTTGGAAAGAAGGTCACACTGGGGAATCCTTAGGGGGAAAGTTCTGCAATGTAGGAACAGACTGTCACAGGACTACAAGACTTGTGCTAGCATCTGGAAGGGTTAGCTCTCAAGGGACAAGGAAAAGAAGGATCCTTAGCAAAAGAAGCCCATAGACAATCTCAAAATTGTTCTTTTTTTTTTTTTTTTAGCTGCTCAGAATTTTAGTTTATTTTATAAACTTAGCACAGTATGCAGAATTAGATTTCTTTTTAAATTTAGGGTGTTTTTTTTTCTATCAACTATTCTTTTTCTTTTTTTTGAATTACTTAATTATTTTTTTAAATTTCTTTATTGATTAAGGTATCACATATTGTCCTCAACCCTCCATTCCAATCCCCCACCCCTTCCGAGTCATACCCCCATCCCCCTATTTTCCTTGACCACTGGTTAGGCTCATATGTATGCACCCAAGTCCTTTGGTTGATCTTTTGTTTGTTTTATCTGAAGTTTTACATATGTCTCTTTTTTCCCAAATTGACTCCCCACCCCCACCAGCCATTCCCATCCCAGGCAAGCCCCCAATGTCCCAGTGTTTGTGTCCATTCAACTTGTATGTACGCATATTAGCATAAGCAACATTGTTCTTTATTCTCATATTTACCTTTTTTCATGCGGACTGGTTTTAATACTTTTGTAGGAAAGTCTTGGTAGAGCAGAAAGTCTTGATTTTTAATAGCCTATGATACATCTTGGAGTGGTGGGAAGAATAGATAATGAAGAGATAAGAAGTTGGCCTCAGGATGAAGAAGTGGAAAAGTGTGAGTTCTAGAAAAAAATTGTACTCGGGTTCTAGTTCCAGCTCTTTTACTTATCAGCCATGGGAATTTGAGAAAATTCCAAGTCTTCATCTGCAAAGGATGTATAATAAGCCCTATCTTGTAGGACTGTTGTAATGTATGCAATGGACATAAAGCACTTGTCAGAGTGATTGGAAAATATTAGGTATTAATTGAATGACAGTTATCATATGATTTATTGTCATTATTATTTTTACCACAGATGATACCACCCTCCCCTCAGGAGATGTCAAAAAAGTATGCAGCTTTCTAAAACAAATAACACAAAATTCACCCGTAATGCTACTTAGCAAGCAAAACAAAATTAATTTCCCCCTTTGAGGATGAGTTACTTAATTTGGGTGCAAGGGAGTCTTCTTCAGTTGGATACGATTCAGAGGTCCTAGAATTTGTGTCAAGGACCAACTGCTTCCCTCCCAGGTGCCTTTTCATCCACACCATTCCTTTTTTCATTCATTACCACCAGATATGGAGCTCTCCCTTGGGGTTTGCAAAATTATACTCAAGTTGACCTAATTAAAATATCTGTTTCTCTCTCCCAGTTTAGGGAAAAGAGAGCCAACACAGTAATTTCTCAGCATCCCACTTCCAGCGACTTTCACTCTTATTTCTCAGGAATCCCTTAAATACTCTGTTCATAAAACACCTAGATTGTGCCCTGCATTCATTCAACTGCACTCAAGCATGAGCACAAGCACGTTCCATGTCTACCCCAGGAGGAGTTTTTCCTCTGGTTTACTGATGATACTGAAGTAATTCTTAGGAGCAGGTTTCCATTACCGGGTTTTGTCCTTCAACATTGAGAAACACCATGTGTCAGTCTGGCCTCTGTTCAGCAAGTCCAAAGCCTCATCTAGCTTACAACCTGAGCAAATTAACAGTGTACTCATTGAGGGACTTGTAGTTTCCCAAAGCCCACACTGCCTTCCCTCAGGGACTTTATACCTTGTCTTCATCCAGACAACCTCTTCTTTACACTTCTCCCAACTCCTTCCCTGCCTCCCTACCTCTTTTCTCCTTCTTACTTATCCTTTTATTCTTAGAGGCTATTTCACCATCTTCCCTATATCATTACTGCTCCTTGAGTGTGAAATTCTAAAGGCAGGGTGTTTTGTATCCCAGTGTTCCCATTTCTAACAGGATTTTCAAAGAGCAGTTGTTCAATTAATATTTGGGAAATAAATGAGATAGTAAACATGAATTCTAGTTTATAAACATTTTATTTCTCCTACATTATTTAGTAAGCTAAGACAATCCAGATATGTAGCTTTTATTTTTATAGAACAGCAGACTAAAATGAATAAGGGAAACCAAAAACTGAACATCTTTTATTTTCCCCCCCTCTATTTTTTGATCCCAATAATTTCACTGCTCATATTTTCCACAGTCCCGTGGAAATACCTATTACAATGCCATGTTTTGTTGTTCTGGTTCAGTAAATATGAAAGGTTTCCCCAATTTGTTTTACAAAATAATAAAACTCATAATCTTAAATCTATTACAAGAAATAAGCATGTAACTAAAATCATTAGTACATTTAGATTCTGAAATGATTTAAACCTTCTGTTAAAGAATCAACATTTAAAATGTAACAAAAGAAAGAAAGAAGAAGAAAACTCTAAAGTTTACCACACTCAACAGAAATACTGTGTTCATTCCAGATCCACCCTGGCCATCCACTACTTAGAATGTTGACTGCTCTTTTCTTCCGCAGAGAAAGCAATCTGCCTCAGACGTCAACATTTGATATATAACCTAAAATAAACAAACAAAACAAAACAAAGGTAAAATTCCAAGTTACCAACGTACAATAAGAACACAAAGATGATATACACTTTCCAGCTCCAGTCTGGCTCTCCACTATTAGAACATTGACAAACCTATTCAAGCAAAAAGTGAAGGACTTGCCTCAGACTTCACTTATTGTGGGAAGAGCTGATGGCCATGCCTCTGGAGTGTGCAGTCATAGCAATACGAGCCCTGGCTGCAGCTCTTGCTAGGGCTCTCTCTTCCTCATCTCGCAAAGCCTCTTCATACCAGACTGGGAAGGCACTGGGGACAGTATCATAGATCTTGGCTAAGAACTCCAGGACTCTCATCTTGCTGGTCTCAGCGTGGGCTCTTGGACCCCAAAGCAACTCATAGCGTGGAGGATCACTGCCTGGCACCTGGCGGTACTCCAGGTACCTTAGTTGCACCAAATCTTCAGTGATGACCTTCTTGGGCTCCCCATAGATTAAGTGCTTTTTATCAGCATAGACACCCATCATATTCATCACTTCCCAGATAGCTTCCTCAGGAGCACAATTGCCTTTCATGAAGATCACACCCAGAACAATCATCAGGAGGCCAGTCTTGGGCAGGTTCTCTTCATTTGTCATTCCATCTAAGGTGAGGTCTAACTTGCTGACAAGGGCATAGGAGTGCCTCGTGGGATCCACTTCTTTCACATCAATACCAAAGGCCAGCTCCATGTGCTCAGAGGCTCTTCTCAGGATCTCATTGAAATGAAGCTTATATTTTTTGATAACCAACTTCAGCATATCTGCCTTTGTAATTGGCTCTTTACTTCGATACTTCTTCAGCATAAACTGCACCAACAGAACCACCTTCTTGTTTAAAGGATCTTTGCGAAAGCTCTCCAAGGCCTTTGAGGATTCCTCATCTTGTTTGCTGGCACCTTCATTTGAATCAGTGCCTGAATCAGCTCCAATAGTAGCACTGGTGCTAGATGGGATTTCCTGAGAAGTGCTAAGCACCTCAGTAGCAAACTCATTCAGGGGGTTGCTTTCCAGGAAAAGATGGGCAGAGAAGGAGAACTCTCCTTCCTCTGCTGCAGTAGCCTGAGCACCCTCCAGACCCTGGGTCTGGGTCTTAGCCTGGGCCTGGCGGGCCTGGCGGCGCTTCTCACGGGCACGGAGCTTACTCTTTTGACCTCGAGGCATGATGAGACAGCAGGTAGGAGTTCAAGCAATTAAGTTGATAAACAGGTCACCCTAGAAGACAGAAGAAGAGATGATGTGCATAGTCCCAGTAGGGAGATTCTACATTGGCTCCAAGAAAAGCTGCCTCTGCTTGGTTCCCTTAAGGGTACTGTTTAAGGAAGCCACAAGACAGTGGCAGCAGGGACTCTGAGGGCCTCCTCTGTTCTGCAGTGGGCTTGTTGCCTCCAATCTAACTCAGGATATTAAACTTTGCTCCTGACCAGTCTTTTGACTCCTCCTTCTGCTAACTTGAGGTTTTCTCTTCAGAACAAGCCTTCTGATCCCACCAATTCCTTAAGTGAAGGTGAGGGTTCATTAGGCCTAACATCCATGCTTGAGCCATTTGAAGGACACAAGGGGCAGGGTGGGGCAATGTCATAGTAGGGTGAGCTCTGTGGGCTGAGGGCCTCAATTCAACAAATGTCACTCATCTCCATACCTGTCTAAATTTAGGGCTCTACCCTTTACTGGCTTTAGGCTATATACCTCTGACCAAAGCCTTAAGCTCCAGAGCTCATAAGGCAGAAGTCAGAGAGAGCACTTCCGGCCACTCCCACTGGGCTTCCTAGAATAAGTTCAGAGGTAGGGTTCTGGTAGTGGCACACTCTCTTTGTTTTGTTGGGAGAGGAATCATGCAGAACTCACACAGGTGTCTTTCCTGACTCCTAAGAAGGCCTGGGACTTTTTTCTCTGGGAACTTGAGTGAGTTGGCCTCACACCAAAGCTCTCATTTCTCTAGGAACTTCCAATAGGAAGCAAGCAGAAACCTGAGCCTAGTAGCTGCTTCTGGAACATCCCAAGACTGACAGTACGGGGGCTCCTTGTGGCACCTTATTTTGAGGTGGGTTCTCTTCTCAGTCCTCACTCAGTGTCTTCCTTGATGCCTTGTATAGACTGGACTACCACTCATCTGCTCATGGGATGTAAGTCACAAATATGTAAATAACTTAAGGACAATTGACATCTGTACAATATTATATTCACCATGAATAAACACAGTAAGTATATTGCTCTATTAAAGATTCCTTTTATTTAAGTCTATCTGAAATATTTTTATATTTGCTTCCATAAAGATCATGTACACTTTTGTTAGTTTTCTTTTTATGTATATTTTGTATATTGCTGCTATTTTCAATTATATTTTTTTCATTACACATTCTAGTTAGCTATTTATTTTGTGTGGTAACACTCCTGATTTGGCTATAATCATCTTTTCCATCAGCTTGCTGAAGTTTCTTATACTTTTGAATATTTGGTAGCCACTTTCTTTGAAATGTTTAATTACTAGTAGAAGATCATATTATCTCTTTCTTTTCATTATTCATGACTTTTATTTAATATTCCTGTGCATGCTGTACACTAGCTGTGCAATTGAGTCCAGGTTTAAACAGTAGAATTGGTACCATAAATTTATACGCTGTTTGGACTTTGTTGAAAAATGTGTCTAACATTTCACATGCACAAATGTTTGATATTGATTTTAAAATATGGAAATTCCATTCTAATGTTTTCAAAAGCTATTACCATGATGTGAGGTTGAATTTTTATCAAAGGTGTTTTTTTTTTCTTTATTTCCACATATGAACAAATGCTTTCTATTCCCTATCGGTTAACATAACGAATCCCAATTCTCTTTGTTGGCAAAACCACTTCAGAGGTGATAATTCAATTTCATTAGAAGATATATAATATCGGTTGTTTTCTTTGTATTGATGTTGGGACAGTTAGGATCACCACTGTCATCCAATAATTCATTAGTGACTGCTGAATTGTAACTCTCTGATTCTATCATTCCTTCTGAGATTATTGGCTGCGATATACCTATAGATAGACTTTCTGTTTTCCTTCATTTTTAAAAAAATTAAATTTATTGTAGTCATATTGGTTAATAAAATTATATAGGTTTTAAATATGCAATTCTATGATACAGCATCTGTATATTGCATTGTGTGTCCAGCATTCTGAGTCAAAACTTCCATCACCATATATTTGACCCCTTTTACCTTATACTATCCTCACTCCTTCCCTTTGGTAATCACCATATTGTTGTCTGTGTCTATCAGATTTTGTTTGTTTTTCTTGTTTGCTCATTCTTTTGCTTTCAGTTTTATACTCACATAAGAGTAAAATCATGTGGTTCTTAACTTTTTCTGTCTGACTTATTTCGCTTAGCATAATATTCTCAAGATCCATCCATTCCACAAATGAGAGCATTTTATCCTTTCTTATGGCTGAGTAGTATTCCATTGTATTTATGTACATCTTTTTTACCCAATCATCTATCAAAGGACACTTTGATTGTTTCCATGGATTGTGTCTTTATTTAGAAGTGTGATATTTTCTCATATTATATTTTTGGCATTTATTTTTTTATATTGAATTAAAACATAACTTATCTGGATTACTGAGATATTTTGGTGTACCCTTTACCTTAAATTTGAGCTCAAGGTGAATGCCTCACTTGCCTTACCTTAGCCACAGTCCTGGTGACTCTGAAGTGGTTAATTCTGACCCTCACCTCATACTTTTAAGAGCATTGTTACTCAATTATACCTTGCATTATTTTAAATTTTAGGTATCATTTCATGGTCTGCCTTTGTGATCTTAAATAATAAAATAACCTATAGGAGACTGTTAAAAAATTAAAGTGGAGAATAAGGATTTTCTTTTTTACTGAGTTGGTGGGATGATTAAATAAAAGTACATATGAGAAAATACTACATAAAGTTTACAAGTTACTAGTTGTTCAAAAATATTCATTGGATTGAAACTTTGATCAGTAGTCTAGCTATAGCTAGCTCATTTGTGTTCTCTGCTCAGGTCCTCACTCTCAAGTGTCTTGTTGGCTGGGCTGCATTATCATCAGGAGGTTCTGGGCAAGGATCCATATCAGTGATTCAGGTTGTTGGCAGAATTGAGTTGCTTGTGATTGTAGGACTGAGGTCCTCATTTCCTGGCAGGCTGTAAGACAAAAACTATCCGGCCCCTAGAAGTTGATTGCATTCCTTGCCATGTGACTCTCTCCATTTTCAAACTAGCAGTGAAGAATCTCCCTCATGTGGAATCCCCAGCACTTGGAGTTCCTTTTCTCAGAAAGAGGGGTCTTGGACCATTTTTTTTTAATTCAATGTTTTATTGACTTTTTTTAGAGAGAGAGGAAGGGAGAGGGAGAGCTAGAAACATCCATAAGAGAGAATGGAGATCAAGCTCACAACCCAGGCATGTGTTCTGACCTGGAATTGAACCCATGTCCTCTCGGTGCATGGGACAACACTCAACCAACTAAGCCACACCAAATGGGAATCTTGCACCTTTTAAGGGCTCACCTGATTAAGTCAGGCTCAACAGGGATAATCTCCCTTTCTAGATACTTGTGCAATATTCTAAGATTGTAACACTGGAGATGGAGAAATTTGGGTAGATTAGAAAGCCATGCATAAATAGGATTTTCAAGATTTATGTGCTAGGTTGCATATGAATGGTTTAGGAGAAGGCAATGTCAAAAATGCTGGCAAATCCTGACTTTCTGCATTCATAGCTGTATAACCAACTAAGACTGGGAATTCTGCAAGTGGACTATTTACCAAGAGTGGGAATGCTAAGACTGGTTGTAATATGGAAGCCTGGTTGTGAGTTCAATTAAAAAGGGTTGTGTTTGAAGCACATCTAAAGTCATGAGCACAGGCAAAGTTTCTCCAAATTCAAGAGGATTAAAATCATATCAAGCATCTTCTCACATCACAATGGCACACAATTAGAAATCAATTACAGTAAAAAAATCACAAAAATTGAAATACTTGGAGGCTGAATAGCATACTATTAAACAATGAGTGGGTTACTAAAGAAGAAATAAAACATCCTGGAAACAAATGACAATAAAAACACAATAATCCAAAATCTTTGGGATACAGTGAAAGCAGTACAGAGAAGGAATTTCATAGCATTACAGTCCTACCAAAAAAAACAACAACAAACAACAACAACAAAAAATCACAAAAAAAACCTGGTAATAAACCATCCAACTCTGCAACTTGAAGAATTATAAAGAGAGCAACAAGAAAAGTCCAGTCTGATCAGGCTCACTAAGAAGCAAAGAGAGAGTACCCAAATAAAAAAAATTGAAAACAAAGAGGTGAAATAACAACAGACCCCACAGATATACAAAGAATCGTAAAAAATGCTATGAGCAACTCTACTCCAACAAACTGTTCAACCTAAAAGAAATAGACCTAGTCCTAAAAAAAATAAAAAATACAAACTTCCAAAACTCAACCAGGAGGAACCAAAAAAATCTGACTAAGCCAATGACTATGATGGAAATTGAAGCAATAATAAAAAATAAAAAAGTCCAACAAACAAAAGCCCTGGACCAGACAGCTTCACAGGGGAGTTTTATCAAACATTCAAAGAAGAAATAAAATTTATTTTCCCAGACTATTTAAAATATTTCAAGATGAAGGAGCACTTCCAAGCTCTTTCTACAAGCCATAGTTACCCTAAACCCTAAACCAGATAAAGACAATTAAAAAAAAAGAGAGAATTACAGGCCAATATCCTTCATGAGCATAGACGCCAAATTTTTCAACAAAATTCTGCGAAGTTGAATCCAGCATTACCAAGTGGGATTTATCCTAGGGATGCAAGGATGGTACAACATCAGCAAATCAATAAATTTGATACACCACATAGACAAACTGAGAGATAAAAACCATATAATCATATCAATTGATGTAGAAAAAGCCTTTGACAAAATCCAACATCCTTTCTTGATAAAAACTCTAAGAAAGGTGGGAATAGAAGGTTCATACCTCAACCTAATAAAGGCCATATATGACAAACCCACAGCCAACATCATACTCAATGGGCAAAAACTAAAACCACTTCCTCTAAGAATAGGAACAAGACAGGGATGCGCACTCTCACCACTCCTGTTCAACATAGCACTGGAAATACTAGCCATTGCAATCAGCCAAGAAAAAGAAATATAAGGCATCCAAATTGGAAAATAAGTAAAACTGTCCTTATTTGCAGATGGCATGATATTGTACATAGAAGACCCAAAAGACTCCATCAAAAAAAAATGCTAGACTTAATAAATGAATTCGTCAATGTACCAGGACACAAAATTAATACCCATAAGTCTTTGCCTTTTCTATAAACCAATAATGAACTCACAGAAAGAGAAATTTAAAAAATCAATCCCATTTATCATTGCAACAAATAATTAAGACACCTAGGAATAAACTTAACCAAGGAGACAAAGGACCTATACTTAGAGAGAGAGAAAAAAAAAAGATAGAGGAAGACATGAACAAATGGAAGAATATACCATGTTCATAGATTGGTAAAATAAACATCTTTAAAATATCCTTATTACACAAAGAAATCTATAAATTCAATGCAATCCCCATTAAAATACCAATGGCATACTTCAAAGACCTAGAACAAATTCTCCAAAAATTCACCTGGAATAAAAAAAGACCCTGAATAGCTGCAATAATCTTGAGAAAGAACAATGTTGGAGGGATCACAATACCAGATATCAGGCTATACTATTATACAAAGCCACTGTTCTCAAAACTGCCTGGTACTGGCACAAGAACAGACATATAGACCAGTAGAACACAACAGAGAACCCAGAAATCAACACAAGCCAGTATGCTCAATTAATATTTGACAAAGGATACAAGATCATACAATGGAGACAAGACAGTCTCTTCAATAAATTGTGTTAGGAAAACTGGACAGATACTTGCAAAAAAAATGAAACTAGACCACCAACTTACACTATACACAAAAATAAACTCAAAATGGACAAAGGACTTAAATGTAAGATGGAAACCATAAAAATATTAGAAGCCATAGGCAAAAAAGTAGTGGACATTTGTCATAGTAATATCTTTAACAATACAGTTCCTAGGGCAATGGAAACTAAAGAGAAAATAAACAAATGGGACTACAACAAAATAAAAAGCTTCTGCACAGCAAAAATAAACCATCAACAAAACAATAAGAAAACCCACTGCATGGGAGAACCTATTTGCCATTGTTATCTCTGATAAGGGTTTAATATCCAACATTTACAAGGAACTCATACACCTTAACAAAAGGAAGAAAAAGAATCCAATCAAAAAATGAGCAAAGGACCTAAACAGACACTTTTTGAAAGATGACATTCAGAAAGCCAAGAGACATATGAAATGATGCTCAAAGTCACTAATCATCTGAGAGTTGCAAATCAAAACAACAATGAGGTACCATCTCACACCTGTCAGAACAGCTATCATCAACAAATCAACAAATGACAAGTGCTGGAGAGGAGGCAGAAAAAAGGAACCCTTTTTCACTACTGGGGGGAATGCAACTGGTGCAGCCTCTGTGGAAAACAGTATGACATTTCTTCAAAAAATTAAAAATGTAACACCCATTGATCCCATTGATCCCATATCTAGGAATATATCCCAAGAAACTAGAAACACCACTCAGAAAGGATATGTGCACTCCTATGTTCATAGAAGCTCAATTTACAATAGCTACAATTTGGAAACAGCCTAAATGCCTATCAGCAGATGAATGGATTAGAAAACAGTGGTACATCTACAAAGAATACTATGCTGCTGTAAAAAAGTAGGGATTCTTACCATTTGCAACAGCATAGATGGATCTGGAGAGTATTATGCTAAGTGAAATAAGCCAGTCAGTGAAAGATAAATAGCATGTGATCTCACTCATTTGTGGATAACAAAGAACATTATAAACTGTTGAACAAAAATAGATAGAGGCAAAGAAACATCGAACAGACTGTCAAGCTACAGAGGAAAGGTAGGAGAGAGTTGCCTCCCGTCCCAACTAAAGATTTAACCCACAACCTAGATATGTGTCCTCACCAGAAATCAAACCCACCACATTTTGGTATATTGGAAAATGCTCCAACCAACTGAAATACTTGGCCAAGGCAATTATTTTCATTTTTATATGCCTATAATCAAGAGATGGAGCCAATTTCCTCTCCTCTTGAATTTCAGCTGGCTTTGTGTTTTACTTTGATCAATAGGATATGGCAGATTTGACATGCCGTGAATTCCAGACCTGACTTTGAAGAGACATCTTCTGTTTTCTCTCTACAGGAAATCAGCCTCCATGATGTAAAGAAACTTAGCCCAACAAACAAGGTATGAGATAGTAGGTAAGGCTACGTGGAAGAGCACTGAGGCACCAGGCACATGAGTGAAGCCTTCTTATATCTCTCAAACTAGCTCAGCCACCAGCCAAATTCAGCTGAGACAGTGATGATTGTAGCCATTATTATGCGAAGCAGAACTGCCCAGCCAAATCCTGTCTGAATTCCTGACCTAAAGAATTATAAGAAATAGCCTGGCTAGAGTGGCTCAGTGGTTCAGGATTGACTTACGAATCAGGTCACCGTTTGATTCCAGTCAGGACACATGCCAGGGTTTCAGACTTGATCTTCAGAAGGCAGCCAACAAATGATTGTCTCTCTTCATTGATGTTTCTATCTCTCTCTCCCTCTCTCTTCCTCTCTGAAACCCAACTAAGTGAACACAGGGAAACGTTAGAACTCTCATGTTTTAGTAAAATTGGCAATTTTGGCAACTACAAAACCCTGGCTGACTGTTTTGAACAGAGGAATGCTTGGGCAAAGATCTGTTCTGAGACTCTATGGGAGTTCCACTACAGTTGCTTAGTTCTCCTTTGGGAGATAGTCTATCTGCAGAAGTTTTAATGTTATTTTAATTTTGCACCAGAGTGGACCACACGTACCCCTAATTGTTGAAGGAATGAAATACTTGCTTGCATGATGGCTAAATCCACCATACTGTTTCCTTCCCATGATGTCTAAATCATAACATCTCTGTATACTTTGTCACAATTCCTGCTCTTGTGAGAAAGAAAAAAAAAGATTTTAGATAATGTATATAAAAATAAATTTTCCATGAATTCTGTAATTCAGCCCTATTCATGAATTCTTCTAAATTTACTTGTCAGTCCTCTTTGATCATATTGTTTCATCTTCAACAGAGCATTCAGGGATGAGTACTTGACAATGTTAATATGGCCTCGAAATTGGACAGAAAAGGCACAATAAAATCATCTTGAAAAAAAGTTTTCAACATTTATTTCATTTAATAGAGAATTCTGCATTGAATGCAGGCACATGATCAAAATTCAACCATTTTTTCAGTAGAATGCAATCACTTTTTTGTTGCATCAAGTTGAGAATCTCATTCAGAAGATACAATTGAAAGCCTCAGGTTTCTAAGTCATGACTGTAAGGAAAGTAACTGCTAAATAAAATGCTCTCTTTTCCACTAAATATATTTCATGATGCTGGAAAGTATATATAAGGAGTCTTAAAGATGCTTTCCTCTCATATTTTTTAGTTGATAACTAAAATTTTTACTATTATCTTTAAGGGATAAAATGAAACTTCTTCAAAAGTAAGAGTATATTTTTCTGCAGCACATCATATTTTGTCATTCAAATAATGGATGTCTTCCAGTTGAATAGATCATTATTTGACATTAATAACAGCAGTACATCAGTTTTTTCATTTAGTATCTTTATGTGATGCTAAAGCATAAAGAATGGCTTGAAGCTCAGAACTTCTAAGGTTTTCTAATTACCTGAGTTTTTTCTGTGTTTTTCTTAAAAATACATTTTCATTGATTTCAGAAAGGAAGGAAGAAGGAGAGATAGAAACATCAAGTATGAGAGAGAATCATTGATTGTCTGCCTCCTGCATGCCCCCACTGGGTTTCAAGCCTGCAATCTGGGCATGTGCCCTTAGCCATAATCGAACCTGGGGCCCTTCAGTCTGCAGGCCAATGCTCTATCCACCAAGCCAAACCGGCTAGGACATTTTCTGTGTTTTTTAAAAATATATTTTTATTATTGCTTTCATCCCAGTTCTGTGCCTGTTCTCAGGTTGTTTCCTCTCCATGGCATGCTGCCTGTCCACTAAGTCAGTGCCAACTTATTTGCTGGTTTCAGGTCAAGCCTTTCATTCTTTATAGTCTTCTCTGCCCATTGCATCTTCCACTAGAACTTAGCTATAGTTCATTTACTTATCCAGACAGTCATCAAATATATATTGAGCCTGCCAAGCTACCAGGAATTCTGCTCAGTGCTGAAGATAGAGAAAGGAAATATACTCTTCACTATTTTATTCCTTTATATTTTTTAATGTTTTTTTATGGAGAATTGAAAACATATGAAAGTAGACAAAACAATATAATGAACTCACAGGTTCCTGTCACCCAGCTTCAACATTTATCAGTCTTATTTCCTTAACAAACACCACCCAGTTTCCCTCCTTTCTATATTATTTTGAAACAGATCCATACATCATATCACTTCATCTATAAATATTTCAGTATCTATATTCAAAAGATAAGGATTGGAAAAATAAATAACCACACAACTGATATCACATTTTAGAAAATTCCTTAATTCCATTGAATATCCAATGTTTGTTTGAATTTACAGTTGGTTCATAAAGAGTAGAGTTTTGTTTTGTTTTTACAGTTTGAGTGTTTGAATCAGGACCACAATAAGTTCCACACATTGCAACTGGTTGGTAGGTATTTTATGTCTTTGTTAACCTATAGGTATCCACTTTTAAGTTGCTAATAATCTACCCATATATGGGAGAGGTAAGTAAACAAAAAGGAGAATGCTTGGGAAGAGTACTTCCATGGAGATACTTACAGAGAGCTAAAGCAGCACATATTAGAAATATCTAATTCATAGAGTTTATAAAAGGGGGATAGGTGTAATTCTAGGAAGGATTTTTGTTATTGTAAGAGTCAAAAAACCAGCAAGCAGAGAAGGTAGGTGAGGTCATTTTGGGACAAGAGAGCAATGTGAGCAAAAAAAAATGGTATTTCCTGCATATCAAGAACTGGCTGGATTTCAATTCATGTATTTATTTTTTTATACTTGGTCCAGGTATAAATAACCTTCCTATTCTAGAACTCTTGTCCTGTTTTTTTTGGAATCTGCTCTTTTATCTTCCAAACCATGTAAAGTTACATATTAGCAGGACAAAGTTTAGGATTCAAAAATAAAAATAGATGAGACAAATAGCAGAAAAAGAAAAACACACACAAAAATAGAATCATAAACATCAAACTACATATATTGCAATAAATGCTGTTGGACTAAAAGTCTTCTTGATGAATAACAAGCAAAATTCAGAATATTTTTTAGTTTAATGAGACAAATTGAAACAAGAAAAAATAATGAAGAGAAAGTTAAATTGTTCTAATGTAGTGGCTCTCTTCTTTAAATGAACCTTAAAATCCAATAATAGGCCCAGAGGAGCCTGAAATAATCCTTTTTTTATTAAATAGTTTTCGTGCTTAGAATATGATAGGCATTGCATCAGCTATCAGTGATCATATTTGTTACCTATTGCTACATAACAAATTACCACACAGTTAGCAACTTATACAACATCCATTATTATTTCACAACTTCCATGAATCAGGAGTTTGAGCACAGTGCCAACACAAAACCAGATTATTGAGACCCAATACCTACTCAATTTGGGAGCCTTCTTGAAGAAAATAAAAATAATATACATTTATGAATATAAATCAAGTAAGTACTTCTAAAGCTTCAGCTTTACTGGCTTCATGGCAAATCAACCTAAGCTTGAAATACAATATCTTTATAAACCAGGTATCCCAAAGGGAGCCACAGAAATCAAACAAGTAAGCAAGTAGACTATATACAAAAATTATAAATATATAAGAACAAACAATGAATGTTATGAGAAAAATGGAGGGGGGTGGCAACACTGAATCAGAGAGAGCCTCTATAAGTATCTGTCATTTAAGTCAAGCCTTGGGGAAAAGAAAGAGTTAAGCAAGCATCATTCCATGTATGGGATAAAGCATGCATAAACATCCTAAGGCTGGAAGGGGCATGGGGTATCCAAGACACAGGACAACCATGTGCTTTCCATTGTGTTTTAAAAATAGATAAACTTAGCCCTGGCTAATTTGTTCAGTGGATAGAGCACTGGCCTGCAGAATGAAGGGTCCCAGATTCAATTCTGATAAAGGGCACATGCTTGGGTTGCGGGCTCGATTCCCAGTGCGGCTGTGCAGGAGGCAGCCAATCAATGAGTCTCTCTCATCATTGATGTTTCTTTTTCTGTCTCTCCCCCTTCCTCTCTTAAATCAATAAAAACTTACTAAAATAAATAAATAAAATTAGTTATTGATGCTTTCTAGATAAGAGGTGTGAGAACTTGTCTTTTTCTTCATTTCTTAAGATTTGTAAAAATTGTTCCAGGCTGCACACTAGCATGCCCTTAGACTGAAGACATTTGTTTTCTGATTTGATTATGAATAACATTTAAATAATATATGTTTACTATCCTAGAAATATTATGGGCATTGATAGCTACATTATATTACACACATTTGACCTTTGAGTAATTAATGGTTATTTTGAGGTGGGGTCTGATTACTTCAAGACCTAAATTACTCTGATAATGGCTACATAGCTACTCCTGTGTTTCCTCTAGTCACGTCAAAGAGGACAAAAAATATTCAATTCTTTGCTCACTTGGAAGTATAAGTTTTTAATTTCCCTTTTGATTCTTTTAGTCTTACTAGTGATTCATAAGGCACGAAGTAAATCGATAACTCTTTAAGGAAGACTGAGTTGATTGAAAAATATCGGCTTAGAAAAATAATTTGTTCGTTCAGGCGAGAGTGTTCTTTTTTGCCAACACCAAATTTTCAAGAAAGACTCTGTTAAAACGATGCCTAACAGAAAACACTTCACAGCTTTCTTCCTATGTGCCATAAATCTAGTGTAATCCTCTTTATGATGAAACCTGAGAGTTCCAGAAGGCCCCTGGTTCCTCAGAAGAGCACTATAGCACCAGTAGTATTACATACCCACTCAGAGCTTCACATTGGAAAACAAAGAAATTGAGATTCAGAAACCAAGGTTTACCTCAGAAAAACTAGGTTCTATATTAAGTAAGTTATCAAGAACATGGGGACAACAGAATTGCTTTGCTACACTATTAAAAAGGAATTTTCAAAAGTTGCAGGACCTGGGAATTTTGCAATAGAAAAGAGAATTTTGCAGTTTAATGCTTATCTATTAGGACTACTAGGCTTTCGGCCAAGGCTCAATTTAGGTTTTGTTTTTGTGGTGGGGGGGGGTTTGTTTGTTTGTTTTGTTTTGTCAGTTTTTGTTGGTGGAGCAATAGGAGCCTTGTCAAATAGCAGTAAAAATAGCAGATATTTATTTGAGCACACTTGAATATATAGGGTGTCCCACAAAATGTATACACACTTTAACAGCTGGTAGCTCAATTTTTAAAATGAAATGTATTTTATTGAACATTGCCTCTATGATTATTCAAAGTGTGTGTATACATTTTGGGGGACATCCTGTATATGTCTTGCTAACCACATTTTAATGAGCTGGAGATTCTATTTCTCACTAAGGCAGATACAATGATCAACAGGCAGACAGACATAGCTCCCATACTGTAATGACACTGGTCTTGATCTTACAACAACCTGAGATCTAGGGAATCCTCAGTGGTTACACTGTGATTCATTAATCATTTCCCTCTTGCCTTGACTCTCACTCCAAGAAAGCAATACACTATATAATTTGAAGCTCTTCTCTCACATGCAGTTAGAATTGTAGAATTTCAGAGCCAGATCATACTTTGGGACCTTGAGGTGGCAGGATATTAATAGGGAGAATATGGCCCTTTGAACCAAGAAACTTGGGTTGAGCAATTTACCTGTAGTAAGTTATTCCAGTCAATCACATGTCTTTATTTTACTATAAATAAAATAAATAAATCACATGTCTTTATTTTATCCATAAAATAAGGATATTATCTGTAAAATAATTTTATAGAGTGAAAGCATTGCCTCTTTTTTTAATTTTTATTTTATTGATTTCAAAGAGAAAGGAAGAAGGAGAGAGAGAAAAACATCAGTGATGAGAGAGAATCATTGATTGGCTGCCTCCTGCACATCCCACACTGGGGATCGAACCCACAACCCGGGCATGTGCCCTGAGACAGGGAATCCAACTGTGACCTCCTGGGCACATTGCTTCTTTTTAAAAAAATAAATAAATATGTTTGTATTGATTTCAGAGAGTAAGGGAGATGAGGAAAGAAATAGAAACATTGATAATGAGAGAAAGTCATGATTGGCTACCTTCTGCACACCCCTTACTGGGTATTGAGCCAGCAACACTGCCATGTGCCCTTGACCTAATCAAACCTGGGCCTATTCACTCCGCAGGCTGACATTCCATCCACTGAGTCAAACCAGCTAAGGTAACGTTGCTTCTTTATCTATGTATTCTGTTTGCATGTACATGCACATGTATGCATATGCTTAAGTGTGCTTCTGTTTGTCCATATAAAGCAGGCAATGCAAGGAGTGTTCTGAAATTTGGAGGAAGATATTTAAAGTCTGCAAGGAGCCTTGCTGGAAGCATTATATATCAAATTGCAGGTGGAACAAATCCTGTGGCAACATAACACTAATCCTGCTGTCATTATGGAATAAATAGTTTTCCTTGTGTGGCCTTTTACTATGCTTTGTGAGCAGAATCTGATTTTGGAGGTTCCCACCTGCTCACAATTACCCCACTGGGTTTGTAAAGTGAGCACACAGGACTCCAGTGCATCTCCTGGGGAAAATAGAACAAAGTGGGAGGGTGTCTCTACAATGCCTGGCTTGTCTTGTGCTTTCAACACTGATTAATGTGTACAATTTTCTTTTAATTCACTGGTGATAAATCTTTGACTTTATATTCATACTGTGAGTGTATTTTAGAGGGTCTTTTTGCTCAGCTCAAATAATGCTTAACTCACAGAGTTGTTTTGAGGGACAAACTAGATACTATTCCTAAACAGCCCTGGAAAACACAAAATAGAATTTAAGAAAATGCTAATATATTAATTTAACATTATATTTTAAATCCTGCATTTTAATTTGCTTTTTTTCTTCATTGCTTTACTTTTAGCAGTAATAAATGTTAATTCCATATTTTAAAAAAGAAAGAAGACAATATGGAAGAGTAAAAATAACTTCTTTCTAATTAAAAATCACCACCGAGAGAAAAACACTATTTTTCATGGTATTTGTGTATTTCATCTTTGCACAAGTAAAATACCATATTAGTCTGAAAACTTATATTTAGTAATTTTACATCACAATTTCTAACAGTCCATAGCACTTCATTATAGGGGTGTAATAATTCCCTTACTCTTCCCCCTTTGATGAATATTTACATTGTTTCAGAGTTTTCATAAACTTAATCAATGCTATATAATAAAAGCCTAATATGCTAAGTGTCTGGTCAACCAGTAGGCCGTTCAACCAATCAAAGTGTAATATGCTAATGATATGCTAAGGCTGCTCAACTGCTCCCTATGATGTGCACTGACCACCAGGGAGCAGACAGTTGACTGGTCAATAGGTCGTTATGATGTGCATTGGCCACAAGGGGACTGATGCTTCAACCAGAGCTTGCTGCTGGGGTCTGATTGATTGGGACTGAGCGAGATGGGCAGGACATGCCCTGGAGCCCTCCTGTGGTCCCTCCCCAGCTGGCCAACCCCCCACATTTCTCACTGGCCCTGATCATGCACCAGTGGAGTTGCCCTCTTGCAATCTTGGACCCCTTGGGGAATGTCAGAGAGCTGGTTTCAGCCTGATCCTGCAGGCCAGGCCGAGGAAACCCTCTGATGCACAAATTTATGCACCAGGCCTCTAGTGCTATGATAAGAACCTCTGTATCTACATCTGTATATGTATACATACATAGATATATATTTTTAAATCTTTATTTTTTTAAGTATTACATATGTCCCCTTCCCCCCATTGATATTTTAAAATACATTTGATAATTATATCCAAAAAGTTGTCAGATAACAAAATGCCTATTTCCCAACATTCAAAGTGAATACTGACTACTCTCCCTTTTTTAATCATTGACTATTTGATCATTTGAAAATTATATTTTACTAGTGACCCTGTACACAAAATTCATGCACATTAAAAGGGGATTAATTAGAGGAAATAATTTAATATTGCTATTTGCCCTTTCTCTATAATAGAAGTGCCAGAGATGAAAGAAAATTAGTAAAATGTATATGAAAACTTTCCTCTTGTCAGAGTCTGAGGCTCTCCACAGGACCTAGAGTTAGGTACCCACCCACCCATATGCACCTCAAAATCTGGTGAGACCCAAACCCAGCCAGGCCCCTCCCCACATTGGGCTAGATCCAGACCAGGCCAGTCCCACACTTGTCAAGCATTGCCAGGCAGGGGGCATAACCTTAGGTCCCCTGGCCTGAGGTCTCCCAGCCCAGACCAGGGCGGGGGGCATACCTTGAGGTCCTCCATCAAGCCCACAAGGTGGGGGACCTGGCCTGAGATCCCTGTCAAGCCCTGCTGGGTGAGGGGCATGGCCTGAGGTAGCCCACCAAGCCTTGCCAGGTTGTGGGGCGGGGCTCAGCCTCAGGTCCCCTGCCAAGCTCCACCAGCAGAGAGACGCAGTCTCTGGTCCCCCACCAAGCCCTGCTGGGTGGGAAGCATTGCCTGAGGTCCCCTATAAAGCCCAGCCAGGCAGGGAAGTGTAATCTCAGGTCCTCTGGCTTGGTGCTGGGGCAGGGGGCATGGCCTGAAGTCCCCTGTCAAGCCCCACTCTTTATTAGATAGGATAGTTGCACTGATTTGCATTTCTTTGGCTAAGTATAGGCTGTGTTTATTTTTATTTGCCTTTTATTCTACTTACATTTATTTCTTAACAATTATATTTAAATTACCCATAAAAACTTCATGGACATCAAAATCAATTGTCATCCCAAGATATTTTCCCTGCTGGCAAATTTTGTAACAGAGATTAACATGAACTTACTTTAATAAACTTAGATAAAATAAAACTACCTTTTGAACATTGCTAAATTTAAAGAAACGTATTTTTAAATTAAACCAACAATTTAAATTAGCTTTAATTTTCATTTAATTTGTTGGGGTGAAACTTTTTCATAAAATTATATAGGCTTCAGATGTACAGTTCTAATACACCATCTCTGTACTATATCATGTACCCCAAATCAAGTCTCCTTCCATCACTATTTCCCACCTCCCCTATTTTAGCTGTATTTATTTTTTATACTTATTGACTTTATGCTATTCCTATCTATATTTATAAAAGCCTAAGCAACCATTACAACAGGATGACCAGAATGACCAGTCGCTATGATACACATTTACCACCAGTGGGCAGATGCTCAACGCAGGAGCTATCAGAGCCTGCAGGCCCTGATTGCTAATGGGGCCTGCCAACTAACCTTCTTGTTCCTCCCCCTGGACGGCAGGCCCTGATTGCCTGATTGGGATCGGGCCCTGGGATGGGTCGGGGAACCAGGGGTGGGTGGTGGTGCTTGGGCAATGCAGGAAGAAGTGGATGGGGAGGTGGAGAAGTGGGGAGGTGAGGAGGCGGGGAACCTGATTGGCCTTGATCACTGGACAGGACTAGGGACCTCACCCATGCACAAATTTCATGCACCGTGCCTCTAGTTAAACTATAAATGTCCTGTAAATTTCAGATATTCTGCTCTATCCCCAATATACAGCACTAAACTAGACAAAAAGCAGCATGCAATAAATATTTATATTTATTTTCTAAAATGTTTATATCATTTATTTATATTGGAGACTTTTTTATTATAAATAGATATTAATATGTGAAATATATCAACATACAAATATAATGCATATCACTTTTATATAAAATATATTAACTCTTTACTATAATATATGATCATATATGTACACATATGAATACACCTACTAAAATATATACCTACTATACTATAACATATATAGTGCTTTTCCATGTCACTTGCCTTTTAACTTTGATATTATCCCCATATCTCCTTGAATCCCCCAACACTGTCACCCTGCACTGTATGTCAGAGGAATTGGGATCGTGTAAAGTCATTGGGTCTCTAGTAGCCACAATCCCCAACTGTTTTTACAGCCCAAAGTTACAGGAACTTCTCTTTCCAGCTCTGGAGACTGGGCAGGGGATCTGGTGTGGGGCTGGGATACCTTGCTTCTCACAGATGGCCTCCACAGTGAAGAGAAGATATCCCTCCCGATTAAAAACATGCCACACATGGGTGTGAGACCAGCACGTTCCATGCCTCCACCCCTTCTATCAATCTCAGTGTACTTTCTTCTTTACTTCTCTAGTTGTAGGACTTCTATTCAGCCAGATTTCAGGTGGTTCTGAGTGATGGTTGTTATGTATTTTAGTTGTAATTCTCATGTGGGAGGCAGCAAGTACCAGCATTTACCTACAGCACCATCTTGGTTTTCAGAAGAATACGTGTATGTTTCAATTTATATAACACTAGAGGCCCAGTGCACAAAATTTGTTCATGGGGGGACGGGGTGGCTCAGCTCAGCTTGCAATAATGCCAGCGTCCTATGCCCTGGCTGGCCTCTGGCCAGAGGCCTGCCCTCTGCAGGTCAGGGTGTGCAAGATGCTGGGGTTCGTAGCAAGCGTGATGCCAAGAGAGTTCAGCACCCCAGTCTCTATGGGCACCACCATCTTTGTGATGGAGTGATGGTTAATTTGTATATTACCATTTTATTATATAGGATTCTTGAAATGACAAATGTATAGGGATGGAAAATACACTAGTGGTTTTCAGGGTTTAGGGACTAGGGAGCAAGATACTAGAAAGGAATAGTTACAAAGAAGTTCATTTTGGATGATGAAACATCTTAGTATCTTGGTTGTGGTTGTGGTTACACGAATCTATACATGTGGTAAAAGTGCATAGTACTACACACACACATGCGCACACACACACGTGTTTGTAAAAGCTGGTGACATTTGAATAAGCTCTTTATTCCTGGTTTTGATATTGTATTATAGTTTTATAAAATTTTACTATTGGAGGAAGTTGCATGAAGAATACATGGGACCTCTCCAAACTATTTTTGCAGCTTCCTTTGACCTTATAATTATATCAAAATTTTTAAAAACTTAAGAAATATCTGGTAAAAATATAAATATCTAATAAAAATTATATTTGAAGTAGCTATTTTCATCTTTGTGAATGAAAAGGGAAGGTTTTCTATACTTTCTGAGGAAGAGAATAAACCAAATGCCATAGCGTCTGCAGGATGGAGAGAAAGCACTGAGTTTTGTTTTTCCCAGTATTTTGCATACCTTAAAAGAAAACCTGTTTCTGAGGCTGTCAGTGAACCTTCATAATTCAGTTTGCTTTTTATATCATCTGTGATATAGAATGAATGTTTGTGTCTCCCTCAAATTTGTATATCGTAGTTCTAACCCTCAATGTGATGGTATTTGGAGGTGGGGCCTTAGGGAGGTAATAAGGTTTAGATAAGGTCATGAGGGTTGACCTCCTATGATGGGATTAGTGTCTTTATAAGAAGAGGAAGAGAAACCAGATTATATGTTTCTCGTTACCCCTTCTCTGCCATAAGCAAGAGGGTAACCATCTGCAAACTAGGGAAAGGGCCCTCAGTAGGGAACCAAATTGGCTAGCACCTTGATTTTGGATTTCCCAATCTCCAGAACTGTGAGAAATAAATTCCTGTAGTTTAGAACTCCCATTCTATGATATTTTGTTATGGTGGCCTGGGGAAACTAATAGTTATCTGGGAAACCCTCCTGTAATCCATACTATAAATGATTTTTTTCTTTATTCTCCCATGACACTTTGTTCCTTTCTCTGCAAAGGAATACACTGTGATGGTATTTATTTCTTTACATATATGGTATCTCACTGGATTGAGAACAAGGAGATTATACCCGTCTTTCTCTCCAACATAATATGACATTCCTGAAAAGTGTAGATACAGTCTTAGTCTGTTCAGGCTTCTTAAACAAAATATCATAGACTAAATGGCATATGAACACAATTGTCATAAAGAACACAATTTTTATTCCTCATGGTTGTGGAGACTAAGAAGTCCAAGATAAAGGCACTATGGAATCAGTGGTGAGAGCACACCCTTTTGCTGTAACTTCATATAATAGAAGGGGTGAGGGATCTCTTGGTTCCTCTTTTATAAGAACACTAATCCCAGTGACCTAATCACTTCCCAAAGGTACCATATCCTTAGGGGATAGGATTTTAACATATAACTTGGTGGGAGGGTACACAAACATTTAGTCTATAGTTAGTATTAACAAAATTCTGCACTAAAGAGCAAATTTAGGACAAAAAGCTTTGCCCCCAAGGAAACGGCATAACTAGTTTCACGCCATGTCTTGAGCCTACTGAGCTGCAAGGGAGTCTAGGAAATACCTAAGAACTACTATGTTCAGCTCAAATTTTGTAGAATCCATTCTAGACAGACATGTAGTAACACAAAACGGTGCATTTGCTACAACATTTAAAAATCATTCAAGTATACTTATTCAATAACAGATTTAATTCTATCCATTTTATTATATATGAGGCTACAGGTGAATTCAATTCCCTAACTCTACCAATGTAATAAATATGTTGGCCTTGAATTTAAACTTCCATTGTCTTTCATCCTTAAATGGTTTGTGTTGTGACCATTGCAATGACTAATGAGATAATGTGATAATGAATGCTTATCATAGATTCTGTGCTAAAAAATGGTAGCTGTTATTCGGAGATGATTGCCATTTATTGCAATGTGTTTTTTTTTAAATATATTTTTATTGATTTCAGAGAGGAAGGGAAAGGAAGTGAGAGATAGAAACATCAATGATGAGAGAGAATCATTGATTGGCTGCCTCCTGTACACCCTCTACTGGGAATCAAGCCCGCAACCCAGGCATGTGCTCTTGACAGGAATCGAACCTGGGACCCTTCAGACCACAGGCTGACACTCTATCCATTAAGCCAAATCAGCTAGGACCATTGCAATATTTTAAAATATTCACTGGAGTTTATTATTTGTAAGACCATTCTTGTGGCAAATAACCTGTATAGTTAGACAAAACTTGTGCTTTTGGCTTGCTAGTTTTATAAACATTTGAGAATTAAATCCCTCAAACCAATACAGAAAAAAATTCACATGTCTATTACTAGGGACAGAACCAAATGTGCCAGCAATCAATATATTTCACATACAGTTAAGACAGCCACATTTGAGAAATGTTTTCCAAAGCTTAATATATTTCTATGTTTTTATCTATTTGAATATATAAAAGAGACAGAGAGTATATTCTGGGAAATTTTAAAACTCTGAATTAATCATGGTGATGACTTTACAGTCTACATTTTTATAAATATATGATATGGATATAAAGGAAGGAAAAATCCATACACAGCATATAACTTATACATCATGGGACAAAAGACTACTATAACACTATAATGCACAAGTGATTACTGTATTTTAATTAAAACATGTATTTTTATAGATTTAAATAAGAGCTAATTATTTCAATAAAAACCTGTATTATTCTCTACACATATTAAGGTTAAATTCTGGCATATACGCAATGTATGAGATAAGAGATAAGAAATTGATTATATTGTGCATGCCAAATTCTGATTAATGGTTAACGGTAACCTGTTGGATTGTGTTGGTAAAGACTCAGAAGTTATGTTTTGCATGAGTAAGAAAGATGTCTGGAATTAATGATGCTGGTTATGAGCACTGCAGGATGAGCATAGGCGTTTGATTGGATCCTGCCATCTTAATTTTTTTTTAATCCTTACCACAGGATATTTTTCCATTGATTTTTAGAGGGAGTGAAAGAAAGAGGGAAAGACACAGAGAAATAACAATGTGAGAGAAGCAGTTCAATTGGTTGCCTCCTTCATGAGCCTGACCAGGGCCTAAGCTGGTGTCTTCCCCTTGGTGGTCAGTGTGTGTCATAGCTACCAGTCAAATGGTCAAACAGTCTAATGGTCAAATATAATAAAGAATAGTAGGCATTGTAGTGTAGAGTTATAGCAGGCCAAAAGGAGACTGGGGTCATTTCTTCTAGTAAACTTTACTAACACAGTAAATAATCTAGGTTCTAGCTTTCTCTTTTACTGTAATCTTCTACAGCAAAGTCTTGTCTCATACCATTGGCTGTTAGTCTAAAAAATTGCTTGTTTTTTTCACTCTTCTCTTCTAATCTGGACCCAACCAGTATTTCATATACAAATGAAAGATCTTGAAGGGGAGTAGAATTTGTCACCCCAAATATGCATTTTGGCATAAGGATTATTTTAAGCTAATTATTTTTGAGAAACAGTAGATATGAGAGAAACTCTAAAAATCAAACAGAAGTTACACTTTTGTAATATAATAGATATGCACATTTATAAGGAAGATCTCTATTTGTGAACTTTTCTCCTTCTCTTACTAGGAAGAGGAGAATGACTAAATCTCTAGAATCTCTGATCAATGGAAAAAAGCATAACAACCTTACCCTTGTTTACTGTGCTTTTATTGGTCACCTTCCATAACTGGTTCCCCTCCACAATATCTTTTGTCTTTATCTGAAGATATTATTTAAAAAATATATTATTATTGATCAGAGAGAAAGGGAGAGGGAGAGAGAGATAGAAACATCAATGATGAAAAAGAATCATCACACCTCCTACATCCTCCTACATACCCTCTAATGGGGATCAAGCCTGAAACCTGGGCATGTGCCCTGACTGGGAACCAAACCATGACCTCCTGGTTCATAGGTCATTGCTCAAGCATTGAGGCACACAGGCTGGGCACTGAAGATGGCATTTAAGATGATAGTTTGAGCCATTTCAGGGAGTTACTGGTACTCAGTTTTCCTGGGTCTACATATTCTTAAACCTCTGTTTGTTTCCCCCCTGCTAATCTGTGTATCGTTACAGGGGAGGTTCTCAGCGAAGAACGTTTGGTATGGGTAGAGGATTTTTTTTCTCTCTTCCTATAATTTCTACACATATTTTTTACTCATTTTCTCTGTGGCCTCTGTGATGTTTGAACCAGAGTTTCAACTACCAAGTATTTATTGAAAATTTTAGTAAAAATATCTAATGATATCATGCTTATTTGTTACTGTTAAGATTTTGTTTCCTATACATTTTACAATGCAGATTTTAGTATTAGATTTCTGCAATGAAGATCAGTATCTCACTTAAGATACATAACAATGTATAATTTTATCACAAAAAAATTGGGAAAATGAAACCTGTCTGGCAGGTCATATTTGGTGGTAAAACTTCGAATTTATTTTTTATGGCAACTGAAAGCCTTTAAATTGTTTTTTGTTTATTTGTTTTAGAGAGAGAGAGAGAGAGAGAGAGAGAGAGAGAGAGAGAGAGAGAGAGAGAGAGAGAAAGAACAGGAGAGAAGTGGTATTTTTTAAAATATATTTTTATTGATGTCAGAGAGGAAGGGAGAGGGAGAGAGAGATTGAAACACCAATGATGAGAATCATTGGTAGGCTGCCTCCTGCACACCCCCTACTGGGGATAGAACCTGCAACCTGGGCATGTGGCCATGATCAGAATAGAACCTGGGACCCTTCAGTCCACAGGCTGATGCTCTATCCACTGAGACAAACCAACTAGAGCTTAAAGAATTAACTCTGAGCCATAAATTGTGCTTGTGATATATCTCTATCATACTAAGTAGCCCTAACAACTTACTTCATAATGAAGAAAGTAGTGCACTGATGTTGAAAATAAGGAGTACTACAATAGATAGATCAATCTGTTGCTCAAGATTGCAGAGCAATCAGTGTCAAAAAGAGTTGGTGTGATACAAAAACTAGAAGGGGTAAAAAAGAGGCTTCTAGGGTACTGATGCTGATACTGTTTCTTGATCTGAATGCTAATTCCATAATGTATTCAGTTAGTAAAATTAATTAAATGCATTATAAACAATTGTTTCTATTTTTACTGCATGTCGGCTATATATACTTTAGCAAAAAGTTAAGACATGTAAAAGGAAAGCATAAGTGCTAGTGCCATTGTCTACTAATTTTTAAAACACAAGACTTTAGCCTATCCATGAAATAGATTGATGCATATTTTTGATTGACAGATGTTAAATGCAGAAGCAGGTGTGCACTGAGTTGAAATCTATATTTGCAACATAAAAATCTAACTTTTTAAAATAATGTCTAAGATAAACATTTATTAGATTTTTTACATCCCCCCCCTTTACTTCACAAATGAACGACAGTGATTACTTCATGCCTGAGAGGTAAACTGATTTCATTGGCCAAGTCTGTTAGAATGAAATTGCATCCAACCTTTAATTTCATTCTCAACTCAATCAATATTTCCATTCTGCAAAATTTTCTGAAAAGGTTGACTCTTGGCTGGCTTAACCATTTTCTTCCATTAACCATTAACCATTAATTAATAGCTCATCTGTTTTTATCCATTAATTCCAACCTCAGTATGAATGTGTTGTTGTTGGACTCTGAGAAGGTGCCAAAAATAATTTTTAACATGACACAGAAAAGTTCCCCAAGGGATGGGTTTTTTTTGTTATCTATGATTCTCACTTAGTTTAGACAATTTGCAGTGAAGTTTCAACACATTTTCAGGGCACATATAGAGCTGTAAGTCTGCAGCACTTACACTAATATGCTCCTTTGTGAAAGATAATACATGTGTCATAATGAGTAGGATACTGTTGTGGGTTAGTGAGATTGAATATACTTCACACTTTCATAAATGTGCTAAAGGAGTGATCACTTCAGTTATCATGGGCATCAAGACTAACTTCTTTATACCTGCATGTAAGGCAGAATGAAAATTTTCGTAGTTTGGATCAAGGTAAGCATTATTGAAAATAAAAGCAACTCATTCAATGCCATAATAGTGAAATGAACTAGAGCCATGCCATTGAAAATGTATTTCAACAAAGAACAGTTTTCTCTTGTTTAATATTGGGAAAGGCTTTGATAACAGCAGACAAGTTATTTGAATAGTATAGAATATTCTTACCTAGCCATTCCATTATTCCATTGTTTGTCTGGAAAGAGCACTAGGGGCTATCATAAAGCAAAAATATGTATCACAACTACTTTCACTCTGGTCAAGTGCCCTATTCTAAATGTGATCACTACCAAGTATAATCATTTATACTTTCATATCTCTCATTCATTTTGGAGTTTAAACTGCATTAATCACCAATTCTTCTTGAATTGGAAAACACATTAAACCAGTGAAGAATGCCTCCTTGCAATGATATTTGCTAGCAATAGGCTGTGATCTGAAAACATCAGTTCAAACACACACACACACACACACACACACACACACACACACACACACACACATCAGTTTAGATTGAATATCAGTGTTAACAAATTTAAACAAAGGACATCTAGGCAATGAGTTGGGAGAGGAAAAGTAAAGATACATAATCTTACTTTGCACAAGTTTTAAAGTTACTGAAGTAATTCTAGTAAGTCCATGATCTTCTCTATATCATAGGCGGCTAATTAAAATTGCTGTACAACCTGATGTGCTGGTAGTGTGAAATTTCACAGGTTGAAAGAGCGAAAGTAATGGAGCAGAACTCTTGAATTAAACCAATTGGTATCAAGGGATTTATTCTCAGAAGACATGAAATAAGTTAATGGCCTAATCTGAAGAGCACACATAGGCTATTTAAGGAAAACTTGAATTTCGGAATTAGGCAAGTTGAAGGAAAGCCAGAGGGTCCTTAGGATAAAACTCCCAACCCTTTTCACATTCCATGGTGCACTCTGCTGGCTCTGTATGTATAGATACTCTGGAATAGTGGTCTTTAAATTTTTTTCATGCATCAGAATCCCCTGGAAAGTTTCTTAAAACACAAATGTCTGGGCGCAACCCCCTGACTTTCATTGCTGATACAGAGCTGAGCAAAGCCTGAGAATTTACATTTCTAATAAATTCCCAGCTGATGCTCATGCTCATGCTGCTCATCCAGGATCAGACCTTGAAAACCACTGCTCTGGTAAGCAATCCACCAACATTTTCAAAGTGTAATGTGCATATAAATCTCCTGGTTATCTTTCTTAAAGGTATAGGAACACTTGGTCAAAAGGCAGTTCCACTTTTAATTTTTTGAGGGACCTCCATAGGGTTTTCCACAGTGGCTGCACCAGTTTGCATCCCCACCAGCAGTGTACTAAGGTTCCCTTTTCTCCACATCTTCCACAGCATTTGTTGTTTGTTGATTGATTGATGATAGCCATTCTGGCAGGTGTGATGTGGTATGTCATTGTGGTTTTAATTTGTATTTATCTGATGATTACAGATATTGAGCATTCTTTTCATATATCTATTGGCCATTTCTATGTCCTCTTTGCAGAAGTGTCTGTTCAGGTCCTTGGCTAATTTTGAATTGGATTGTTTGTATTCCTGGTATTGAATTTATAAGTTCCTTAATTTTGGAAATTAACCACTTATAAAGTGTATGATTGGCAAATATATTCTCCCATACAGTGATTTCCCTTTTCCAGGCATTCCATTTCTGGGAACATATACTAAGAATCCCTAGACACCAATTCAAAAGAATATATGCACCCCTATGTTCATAGCATAACAGCCTTCTTTACAATAGCTAAGATCTAGAAACAGCCCAAGTGTCCATCAGTAGATGAGTGGATACAAAAGCTGTGGTTCATTCATAGTGGAATACTATACAGCTGTAAAAAACAAAGGAAATCTTACCTTTTGCAACAGCACAGATGAACCTGGAGTTTATTATGCTAAGTGAAATAAGCCAGTCAGAGAAAGACAAATACCATATGATCTCACTTATATGTGTAATGTAATAAATAAAATAAACTGATGAACAAAATAGAAACAGAGGCCGGGATATGTGGAACAGACTGACAGCTGTCAGAGGGGAAAAGAAAGTGGGGGACTAGATGAAAGAAGGTGACTGGATTAGCCAAAGAATATGTATGTATAATCCATAGACACAGACAACAGTGTGGTAATGGCCAGAGGGAAGGGGGTCAGGGGCTAAGTGGAGATGGGCAAAGGCTGGGAAAATTGGGACATCTGTAATAGTGTCAATAATAAAAATGAAGTTAAATAAAATAAATGGTCAAAAAATGTATATGAAGCACACGGGGATCTTATGAGAATGCAGTACTCAGTAAATGGCGATGCCAATTTCTCTGCTCTGTGGAACACACTTTGAGAAACAAAGATCTATAGTACTTTAGTATGAATTAATTTATGATGCCCTTCTTTCCTTAATGGAGAAAAGCATGAAAACATTGACAGGGAAAAGATTGTAAGGAAGGAAGGTGTGATTGCTGAAGTTGGGTTTAAGCTCAGAAATAGGTGTCATGCTAAAGACAAACTAAGCCAACTACATAGTTCCTCCTTAGTCTGACAGTTTTCCCCCCAGATAGTTTGAAAGATAAAGGCTTTAATGTTTTATATTGAATTTTCCTGACTTTGAACGTTAAATGGTCAAGCCTTTAGATTTTAAATAAATATTCTTGAGGATCCTATATTCTCTTGATAAGGTTCTTTATTTTTTAGAATTTCAAAAAGAAATTTAATGGGAACTACATAATTAGTCCTTCTTTTTACAAAAAGCTTAGTTACCTGTTTTTCCCCCCTTTCTTTCAAACTTTCCAACCATAAGCTCTCTAGAGGCAATACTGGGCCTTGAAAGCATCTAATGATTATGGACGAATCAGTGTCTAACAGTAGAGGGCAATTAGGCATTTGAGACTATGCTTTCTTTTTTATATAAAAAGAGTCTAATATAATTTATATCTGGTAAAGAAAAAATAAAATAAAAACTTTTTTTCAAACCTCCTAAGTATTGTATATTATGGTCTCTATGTTGACATATGTTCCAGATCTATAGTGGAGAATTTCCTGCGCTTGCAAGAGTTCTTTGTATAGTTTGGATAACAGTCTTTTATCAGATGTCTCTCTGTAAGCATTTTCTCGTTCTCTGTGGCTTGTCTTCTCATTCTCTTGACATCGTATTACTTAAAGCAGAAATTATTTATGTTAATGAAGTCCATCTTATCAATTATTTCTTTCATGGATCATGCCTTTAGTGTTGTATCTAAAAAGTCACTGCCTTACCCAAGGTCAACTAAGTTCTCTCCCGTGTTATCTCCTAGGAGTTTTGTAGTTTTGTATTATATTTTTAGGCCTGTGATCCATAAGGGACCATTTTTGACAGTTATAAAATAAGGCTCATAACTCACCTTAAGCAAGGATATTGCTGTACGATAGCGTTATTTTATGAGACTGACGCGCTACCTACTGCGCTAACGAGGCACCTGATAGCGTTATTTTAACAATATCTATTTAGCAGGATCCTTTACCAGGTACATGGACTATGTATAAAACGAGAAATGCACCTCATAGCATAATGGGGAAGGTTGGTTTGTGTATTCACAATTATAAAAAGTATAACTGTTGTCTGAAGAAAGTTCAATGGGAGTCTAAACAGAGTAATCTATTACAATGGGTAAAAAAAATAGGAAAATTGTGAGAGAGTGAAACTCTTGAAAATAGTAGATCATAGCTTATTTATCTCCATGTCTCCAACGTGTTGCCTAATGCTTATGAGTCAGAGGTATATAAATGTTGACATGGACGCATGACAATGTTAAGAGCATTGATTCCCCCCCCCCCCCCCCGCCCACTGGTGATAGGTGTGCTAGGGTAGAACACCATCCTACTAGATCAATAGTAATAATATATCCCTTGCAGGGGTCCTCAAACTTTTTAAAGTGGGGGCCAGATCACGGTCCCTCAGAGAGCTGGAGGGCCGGACTATATGAACTACTAATTCCTACTGTAACACCTCGGCTGCGCTCACTGCCCAAAAAACCTGGCGGGCCGGATCAGACTCCTCTGCGGGCCGCATGTGGCCCGCGGGCCGTAGTTTGAAGACCCCTGCAAGTGTGTAGCAAGATATCTTTTTTAGAATAAGAAAGAGAATGAAAATTCATATTTTAGTGGCTACTGATCATTATGCCAAAAATAATTTTTTTAATGTATCGTTTACTAGACGTCGTTCCTATACATTATCTTTTGATATATTTATTATTTAATTTGTTTTTCTTGAGATGGTTTAATGTAGGACTTTGCTTAAAAGCTTAAGTTGTCAAGTTACTACATTAGGCATAATTTTATTACTTCATTCTTGTGGATAATAGCTAAATATTAATTAACTATACTAATAATAGTGATGGTAGGAACAATACGTACTATTGCTTGACCCTTGGATAAATGTTAGGTACCTGCTACGTGCTGTTCATGTGTTATTTCTTATTGAGGTCAGTCTTACTGCTCCATATTGTGGAAAAGGAAACAGACTCAGAAAAATGACCCAGTGGGTTGCTCATAGGCTGCCTAGATGCGAAGCATAATGTGGCCCTCTGCTCACTTACTGGAATGTCCAATTTGACTTTCACCCACCCTAGGATGGCTGTTTGTATGATTGGACCCTCCATCCATCAAGAATCAGGCCATTTAGAGGAATCAAGAGTAGAAATAATGGTGGCAATAGAGTAGCATCTAAGAAAATTATAGATAAAATCATGGGTTATTCAACCCAATGATTTCTTATTATATCTACAGTACTTTATAATTAACTTAAAACTCTTGTTCATTGCCAGGTCCTTTCACATCCAGGACTTAGCTTTTGCATATCTATGGGGTTCATTTGATATATTTGTTCATTCAACTTAAGTTCAAGAAAAGTGTGTTTCAAAAGCATGCAGAGTGATCTGCTTAGACCACAAGCAAACAGGCTGGGTAAACACTTTTGGCTGCCAATTAATTATGGCTTTAATGTGAATATATCTATTATGTTTTAATTAAGGTTCTTATGGATAACCTAACGCAAATTGTTCAAGATGTTTTTGCTTTTTCGTTCTTTCACATTCAAAAAAAGAAAAGCAGCATGCAAAGGGTAAATACTATTCTGTAAAGTGCAGTAAGGCAAATTATTTGTGTCTGCATTTCTCAGATCAACTATTAAAAGGATTAAAAGATATTTCTCACACTGTCATATACATTAAGAAAAGAAAAGGTTAACCAAAACTAAATTTACTGTAAAACAATTGCATGAGTAGGACTAGAAAATTTAGATATAAATGATGTTAGAGAAATTAAAGGGGCAGACTTCCCAGACATGAAGAGGAATGAAGCTCTCACAACATCCTCAGAAAATGAATTTTCTGAGACTCACATTTGAGGATGGGATATGGAAGAAGGTTTTATTGGCATTAAGTTACATTTCTCAGATTCCAAAGTCCTCTACCCCTTGAGCCAGTCCTGAAAAAGGTGGAGCTGAGGTTTCAGAAGAGCCAGAAACAAGGCCAATGTCCAGAGTTTCTGATCCATGTTCTAGCCAGGTGTGGTTTAGTACTTAGGCCAGATTAAAGTCCATCAATTTATGTGTAGAATCCAACATGGCTGTGAACCATGCAAACACAGTGCAGTCCCTGCAGCAGGAGTCCCAAGAGGGCCTGTGCCATGAGAGCAAGAGAAGGCCCAAACTTCTTTTTTTTTTTTTTGGAAAAATTTTTAAAAATATTTTTTTTATTAAATTATTATCTATGTACATATCTTACCACTGCCCCACTCCCATACATACCCTCCCTCCCTAGAGTTCTGTGTTCATTGGTTGTACTTATATGCATGTATACAAGTCCTTCGGTTGATCTATTATCTCCCCCAGATCTCGCTACCCACCCCGCTATAATTTGACAGTCTGCTTGTTGCTTTACTGTCTCTATATCTATCTTTTGGTTCATCACTTTATAATGTTCTTTATTATCCACAAATGAGTGAGGTCATGTGGTGTTTCTCTTTCATTGACTGGCTTATTTCACTCAACATGATGTTCTCCAATTCCATCCAGGTTGCTTCAAATGATGAGAATTCCTTCTTTTTTATGACAGCATAGTATTCCATTGTGTAGATGCACCATAGTTTTTGATCCAATCATCTGCTGAAGGGCACCTAGGCTGTTTCCATATTCTAGCTATTGTAGATTGTGCTGCTATGAACATAGGGGTGCATATATCCTTTCTGATTGGTATTTCTAGTTTCTTGGGATATAATCCTAGGATGGGATTACTGGGTCAAATGGGAGTTCCAGAACTTCCTTTTTTTGCAAGTTTATATATTTACATTTCAAGAGCTTGCAATGGCCATACTCATCCTAGCCAGATACTAGTTTTTAGGTGTGATTGATGGGCAATTAGACTTCCATGTCACACAGACCTTATTGGTCATGTGTCTAAATTGCCTTTGTCTAGTCCCTTCTCCCATCAATCAATGGGGAATATACTTAGAGAATGTTAATTGCAATTTTTTTGCAAAGCTGTGTAAATTGCATGCCTATATATTTTGGTCTTTCCTTTCCTGTTAAATAATAATCAGGTTATTACAAGGGTATCAAAATATTCTATATGAAAAGGTTAATTATGGTAATTGGTATAGTTTTCTGGGTTATAAATTGAAAGTTGTTTTAAACAGAACTTTGAGAGATTTATATGTATATTAGAGGCTTTGTGCATGAAATTTGTTTGTGCATGGTGCGTGTGTGTGTGTGTGTGTGTGTGTGTGTGTGTGCATGTGTCCCACAGCCTGGCCTGCACCCCTCCAATCTGGGACCTCTTAAGGGATGTATGACAGCCCTCTCACAATCCAGGACTGCTAGCTCCCAAACACTCGCCTGCCTGATTACCCCTAATTGCTTCTGCCTGCCAGCCTGATAGATGCCTAACTACTCTCCTGCCAGCCTGGTTCCCCCCAACTGCCCTCCCCTGAAGGCCTGGTCTCCCCTAACTGCCCTTCCCTGCAATCCTGATCACCCACAACTGTCCTCCTCTGCACACCATCTTGTGGTGGCCATCTTGTATCCACATGGGGGCGGCCATCTTTGATCAGAGGGGGGTGGCCATCTTGTGTGTTTGCATGATGGTCAATTTGCACATTACCTCTTTATTATATAGGATATATATATATATATATATATATATTCTATTAAATATGTATTTTATGTCATACTAAATTAGAACTATCAATAGAAAAGTCACATACTTGAAATTTATTTACTCTTCATTCATTTATGTCTCTTAAGATATTACAACCTTGGCTCTTAAACTTAATTCCAGCTAGAACTCTAATCCCACAATTGCATGTTCCAATCACTCTTGGGCTTTGGAGATCTCTATTATTTTGTCTGTATGTGGACAGTAAATAAACTAACAGAGCATGGAAATTTCTGAAGAAGTTAGAGAAACCAATTTTGGAAGTAATATATATCACTTTGGTTCATATTTTATTGGCTAAAACACAACAAAATATCCCTGCATAACTGCCAAGGGATTTAAAAAATCATATTTGTGTCAAAATAAGAGAAGAATAATAGATATTGGTGAGAAACAATATTCTTTTCCACAATATCTTAAAAAATGTTTTCTACCACAAGGATGTATACATTATAACTTAAGTGAATGACCAAATCAGAAAACTGGATTTTGTCAACTTCTCAGGAACACAGTAAGACAAACAATGGTTTTCACTGAGGTAACTTGAATTTTATCAAACATGTAGCCAGAATTCATGTCAAACCTTTCATATACTTAACCCTGAGTATATCTTTCTCTTAAATCTTTCCTACCATAAAGAGGGATGAAATCCTGTACCATTGTCAATCTATAGGACTTTTACAATAATAATGCAATGTTTCCTATGATAACCTGTTTAACTATGCATTTATAGGTTTTTTTTGGGGGGGCGGTATTATTTGGACTACCAGTTATTCTTTGTGGAAATGATTAATGTTTCTATGGTTTGTTATTTTTAATTTTAGCTAATAGCAAACATAGCCTGGCTAGCATGGCTCAGTGGTTGAGCGTCGACCTATGAACCAGAAGGTCATGGTTAGATTCCCATCAGGGCACATGCCCAGGTTGTGTGCTCAATTCCCACTAGGGAGTGTTCAGGAGGTAGTCGATCACTGATTCTCTCTCATCATTGCTCTCTCTCTCTCTCTCTCTCTCTCTCTCTCTCTCTCTCTCTCTCCTCTACTCTATGAAATCAATAAAATATACTTAAAAAATAAATAAAAGCAAACATATAACTATTTTGCTTATACACAGGCCCTCTGCTTATAGGGTGATGAAGTAACAAAACATAAAGGATAACTGGTATTTATCCTTTAGCTTAACAGAATTTGTGTGAATTAAAGAATACAGAAATAGTCAGTGATGATATCATAATTAGTAGCCCTCAGATGTAGAAATCACCCTTTTGGCTTAGGCCTCAGCATATATATATGAAATATATAACCATTTTCTCTTGTGCAGTTGCATTCTATGTTGTAATTCAGGGATCAGCACACTGCCAGTTTTTGTAAATCAATTGTTTTTAGAATTCCACCGTGCCCCTTCGTTTTATGCACTGTCTGTGGCTGATTTCAAACTGCCACAGCAGAATTGAGTAGTTGCAAAGCTGAAAATATTTACTCTCGAGCCTTTTACAGAAAACATCTGCCCAGTCCCGCTTTAAACCCATGAAGTGTGCACACCAAGTATCCTTCTACCATTACAGGGCTTCCATTTTTATCCCACACACACAAAAAAAACCAACACACAAAACAACAACAACAACAACAACAAAAAACACTAAAAGCTATTAAAATCCAACTGGAACAATATTGGTTGTTTAGTTTAGAAAACTGATTAGCAATATTGGTTGTTTAGTTTAGAAAACTGAAATTGAATTAAGGAACACTAAGAGACTTTATTGAACATTTCTTTCCTGCCTATAGAGTCCAGTTTTAAATGTGAATACAAAGACAAATTGTGTATAAAATTAGTTTTAGTCTCTGACTTTTCATATTACAGTGATATCTAATAAAAGAGTAATACGCAAATTGGCCATACCTCCACTACACCCACCAGCCAATCAGAGCAAGTATTCAAATTAACCCCAGCCAAGATGGCTGCAGCCATAGAGAGCAGGAGGGGAGCTTAGGTTTCTCTGGCAATGGAAGAAGCCAAGCTTTCTGCCTGCCCTTGCCGGTCTAAGCCTCCACTCAAGGCTACACAGTTTCAATTATAGAAGGTAAACAAATCCAAACAGAAATGGCAGCCACAGAGCAAGCAGAAGGCTTGGCTCTGCTCCAGGCTGCAACGTTTCAATTGTAGAAGGTAAATAAATTCCAGATACTAGGACCTCCCACTTGGGTTGCCAGGGGGCGTGGCTGGCCTGCAAATCACCACAGGTCCCTCGCTCAGGCCACTCTACGCCCCAAGGGAACCCTCACCTTGATCAGGGATACCCTTCAGGACAAACCAGGTGGCCCTCACCCATGCACCAGGCCTCTATCCTATCTAATAAAAGAGTAATATGCAGATTGACCATCACTCCAACACACAAGATCAAAATAGCTGCCCCCATGTGGTCAAAAATCCTGCCACCATGTGGACACAAGATGGTCACCACAAGATGGCCAGGAGGGGGGGGCAGTTTGGGAAGCCCAGGCCTGCAAAGGAGGGTAGTTGGGGGTGATCAACCCTTCTGGGAAGGGCAGTTAGGGGTGACCAGGCCAATGGAGGAGGGAAGTTGGGGGCAAACAGGCTGACAGGGGAGCAGTTAGACATCAATCTGGCTGGCATGGGAGTGATTAGGGGGTGATCAGGCTGGCAGGCAGAAGTGGTTAGAGGCAATCAGGAAGGCAGGCAGGTGAGCAGTTCAGAGCCAGCAGTCCTGGATTGTGAGAGGGATGTCCCTCGAGGGGTTCCAGATTGGAGAGGGTGCAGGCTGGGCTGAGGGACACCACCACCCCCTCCCTCCCACCCCGTGCACAAATTTTATACACCGGGCCTCTAGTGTTTTAATATTTGTAAATAGTTTGGAAGTAAGTATAAAGGGGTTTTAAAATGTGGCATAAATCTGACTGACACCTGGGGCGTGTTTTTAAAAAGTAGTCTGGTAAGGCATTGCTAAAATAAGACTTCACATCCTCAAATCTCTTTGTGCATTAAGTAATGCATCACATATTCCAATATAAATGTAGCATACTGAGGTGCTTAATTTCCATTTTAATCATAATTATTAAAACTGCATATAAGATTTTATTACTTTAAAAATATCAAAAACAGAATATAATGGTATAAATAATTCTTATCAAATTACTATATCTAAAGACAGATTAGCCTCTTAAGGGCAAATGCACTCTAGTTGCTGGAACCATTAAAGAGTAGGAAATTAGCCCAGAAGGTGTGACTAAGTGGTTGAGCATTGACCTATGAATCAGGAGTTCATGATTTTAGGTCAGGGCACATGCCCAGGTTACCAGCTCAATCCCCAGTGTGGAATGTTGCAGGAGGCAGCAGATCAATGTTTTTCTCTCATCATTGATGTTTTTATCACTGTCTAGGTCATTTTAGCATTTCATTGAATCATTCCAATATTTTATCTGTAGACAATCATCTTGGAATCTCAATGATTATTAATAATGTTGAATATTTAGAGATATTTGAACAACTTTTCATGTTAAAAATTACTTCACAAATAGGTTTTTAAACACATGCTATTTGGAAAATAACACCTCAGGCTCTCAGATAATAGAGCCTATTTACTCAGAGCTTAACTTCCAGCTTAACAAATTTGGATATTTTGTTTCCCAGGGGAGAAAATATTAAAAGTAGAAAATAATAATATTTGGGGGAATAAAGGAGCTATTAGAGATGCAATCTCTGAGATAGCTGATGGTTTAATAGAGGGAAGACATACAGTTAGAAAGTCTTTAAAATGCAGCATCTACTTTGAACCAATGAATATTTTACATTTCAAAAAGATTAGAAGAGGAATTAAAATAAAATCCTAAAATCGAAAACATAAAAGAAATATGCCTAACTCTGTATCATACCAATTATACACTGAGTGGCCAGATTATTATATTTGAACGCATAATAATCTGGCCACTCAGTATATATATAAAATATCAGAGGCCCGGTGCATGAATTTGTGCATAGGTGGGGTCCAGCCAGCCTGGCCAGGGGGAGGGGACATGGGTGGTTGGCCGGCCTGCCTGCTGGTCGAACTCCTGGTCAAGGGGACAATTTGCAGATTAGCCTTTTATTATATAGGATATATACTGAGTGTTCAGATTACTATGTATTCAGAGATCATAATAATCTTGCCTCTCAGTGTATAATCACATAGAAAAAGTAATAATTTTTTTTTTTTTTTTTTTTTTTTTTTTTACCCAGGATGGTGACTAAATAGTCATTGGATATATTTTAAGGACAAAATCTACAAAATATATATATATTTTAAATCTTACATATTAAATTTGTTATTGGTAGTGGCATTGGCAGAGTGATTTGAAACTATAATGTGTACATCGTAGAGTAGTGCAAATGATTAATATATTGATCATAAACCAAGTTTCTCACTGTAGGAAAATAGAGATACAACTACAAATCTGAGATATTAGTGTCAGGTCCTTATATACATATTCAATCCCTGTCTACTATGATTGGATAAATCAAATGGTACTCATTGCAGTAAACATCTCTATATTATTCTGGGCCCAATCAGGAGATAAAGAAGAGATTATAATAATAAATAGGATTATTAAACTGGGATATGGGATGACTATAAGATATGAAAATTCAGGAGTACCCAATTAAAGACAAACTTTGAAGGGATACCCTCCCTAAGACTGGGTTTCATACCTCATTGGTGAAGGTATAATTCAGTCCATTAGAAAGCAAAGAAGTTTGCTGGTTTGCCCAAGCCAGAGATTATCTACAATCACTGCACAATCAGGAAGCAACCTTTCACAATGCAGGTAAAGAACAGGAAAGTTAGCAACCAGTCAGCAACCAGTGGTATGACTGCAAAGGAGGTGAAAACCCTATGGGCCATAGGTGACCAGCATGGGGTAAGGGATTTGGCTGTTGTAGGGAGGAATCTTTGAGGCACTGGTTTTACCAGGCCAAGGCTACAAGGTTATCAGGGTGCATGCACTATGGATGCATGGTTGGAGTACAGGTTTACCCTAAGCCCTCCCTGGCTGTTGTGCCATGTCACAGAAGGGCCCTTTTATTCTGCAATGTCCCTCCAGTGTCCTCTATTGAGAAAGCTGAATTTTCATGCTCACTTTATAGGAGAAATGCTAAAAGTAATTTTACATATTACCACAGTTGGTGTAAGCAACTGGAACTGAGAGGCAATAAATTGACTACTATCACACCATTTAACACCCAAGTATTTGTTTCTAAATACCGTTGCCCTTAAAACACACACACACACACACACACACACACACACAAACACACACACACACACACAAAAAAAACAAACAAAAAAAAAACAGGGCTCTTCAAATAAAATACTGTAAGTCTAAATATGAAGAACTAAGAACTTAGAACTTCTTGCCAATGACCTGCTCAAATATCAACGAGAATATGTAAGCTTGAACAGGCTCCTACTGACTAAATCCAGTGAAAGTAACAGTTATAACAGACAATTGGGGGGAGAGGGGGAATCTATTGAGTCCATAGTACTACTCAAAATGAGGGGACAGTGAAGGAAGGATAAGTTTCTCTCTATAGAAGAACTAGAGGTTCAATGCACGAATTTGTGCCTGGGTGGGGGCCCTCAGCCTGGCCAGTGACCTTGCTAATTGGGGCTGGTTGGCCGGGGGAGGGACCGTGGATGTTGGCCAGCTGCAGGAGGTTGCCTGTGGGAGCACACTGACCAACAGGGGGCAGCTCCTGTGTTGAGTGTTTGCCCCCTGGTGGTCAGTATGCATTATAGCTGTGGCCAGTAGTCTGGTCATCCAGTCAGTATATATAACTGCTAAAAAGAGATGAAATTAAAAAAAAAAATAGAAAGTCACAATGAGCAATGAACAAAGTAACCACTGGATCAAAGTTCTTAGGGACTTGAATATTAACTATGTTGTAAAGTACCACCCAGTTGGCATGGCTCAGTGGTTGAGTGTCAACCTATGAACCAGGAGGTCATAGTTCAATTTCCAATCAGGGCACATGCCTGGGTTTTGGGCTCGAGCCCCAGTGTGGGGTGTTCAGGAGGCATCCGATTCATGATTCTCTCTAGTCCTTAATGCTTCTATTTCTCTCTCTTCCTCTCCCTTCCTGTATCTAAAAAATCAATAAAAATATATTTTTAAAAAAGAAAAGTATCACCCCATTGATGATATATATCTTCAACTGCAGAAGAAAATGGTACTCTTACAAAAGATAAATGTGGAGAAATCCAGCTTAACTAAGTTATCAACATAGCATTCCTAATAATAGGGCAAACTGACATTATGTGTCTCCTTGATATGAAGAAAAATAATAAAACACATCTCTGTTGAAATCTTACCAAAAGCATTTAGTCTGAATCTAAACATGTGGAAATAATTAGAGAAATCTAGGTTGTAGGACATTCTGTAAAACAAATTGCCCTGGATGCCTCCAAAATGTCAATTAATGAAAGACAAATGAGGTTGGTACCCTTATAGATTAAATGCCACCTTAGAAACATGATAATGAATGAAATACATGATTCCGGATTTTTTTAAAAAGCATAAAAACATGTGGAATACTGGTATAATCAATTATGAAAATATTGCTAAATTAATAAATGTGTGTGTTTGTGATAATGATAGTTTGGTTATATATTTTGTTCTCAGGAAGTCTATTCTGAAATATAAGATATCACAATTTACTTTCAAATGATTCTACAAAACATGTGTTTGCATATATGTACATAAATACAGAAAGAGAAAGAGACAGTCGGAGGCACTATGCACAAATGTAACAATTAGTGGCACAATGTTAATTAGTGAATCTAGGCAATGAGGATAGTAGGTTTTTTCCAAAACATTCAGAAATCTCATCCTCACCAATACTTTCTCCACCACACAGACAAAAATTTTTTAAAATATAAAAATAATAGTATTAGATTGAGACTATCTAAATTAAGTCTAGGTAATCTCATTACATCTGTTTCTGATGAGGGTATCATAACTCAAATTACAATGCAATAATTGATTTACTTAATAATATATTTGTTTCTCAAAAGTTTAAGTTATATCGTGTGTATTAAGTTATTTATTTATTAGAATATTTTTCTTTTTAAAAAAATATATATTTTATTGATTTTTTTATAGAGAGGAAGAGAGATTGATAGAGAGTTAGAAAGATTGATGAGAGAGAAACATCGATCAGCTGCCTCCTGCCCACTGCCCACTGGGGATGTGCCCACAACCAAAATACATGCCCTTGACTGGAATTGAACCTGGCACCTTTCAGTCCGTAGGCCAATGCTCTATCCACTGAGCCAAACTAGTTAGGGCTAGAATATTTTTCCATTGAATTCAGAGAGAGTGGAAGAGAGGAGGAAAGACAGAGAGAAATATCGAAGTGAAAGAAATACATCATTGGTTGCCTCCCACATTTGCTCCAACCAGGGCCCCAGCCAGGGAGGAGCCTGCAACTGAGGTATGCACCCTGACCAGAATCAAACCCAGGACCCATTGTTCCACAGGCCAACACTTTATCCACTGAGCCAAACTGGTCAGGGCTATCATCTGTGTTAATTTAAAGATAATATAAGACATCTAATACAATTTAGGAAAATTCTCAATCAAATGCTTGCTAAAAAGGGTAAAGGTTCTACTATCATGGAAATGCTTCTATTTAAAATATACTTATTTTATCAGAAAATCAATCTTTATGGTAATTATTTCATGGTTTTTCATGTGCAATTGCATAACAATTTTTAAATATTTTGTTATTGATTTAAGAGAGGAAGGAAGAGAGAAAGATAGAAACATCAATGATGAGAGAGAATTATTGACCAGCTGCCACAACCTGGACATATGGAATAGAACCATGACTTCCTGGTTGAAGGGTCAATGCTCAACCAGTGAGGCACAATGGTGGGCCAATTGTATAAACTTAAGAAGCTTTAGCACTTTGAAGAGAGCCTATCCAATGCAATGGCATCATCTCTATGACTCCTTGACTATCTCACCTCATTCTTGCTTATATATGCTTTTTATATATTTCTTCTCCCCGCTACTAAACAATAAGGATTTTGTGGGGACACACAATCTATTACACTTTTTTTTTGCATAGTTCATAAGATGTAGAATATATCCTGGCACTCTAAGAGATCTAAAATAAAAGCAAAATAAACCATATACACTCTAGAACTAATTTATACTATGAGACATAGCTCTTCATAACTGCCAGTGTAATATATTATCACCTTAAAGAAAATTATAATTGAGAAGACTTAATCTTCCCTAAACTTTACACATTAAAATGCCACAATGGTTTTGTTAAATATCCCAGTAATGGCTGTCAGGCTCTCACTAGTTTTGACAATGGAAGGCGACATAATTTTGGAGCATTAATATCTCTCTCTCAGAAGGAATTTGAATTGGTTGACGTAATATGTACAAAAATGACATCACAATGGTTGATTAAGATTGCTGTACTGTAGCATATACCCTTTCCATGTAATTCCTTTGTCCCAAAATTTGACTTTCATTGATGGTAGCTTTTTACTTATATTATTTTTCTCATTTAAATGAGAAGCTTCCTTAATTTGTCTTTTGTAGATGTAGCAATTTCCTAAGATGTTCTCAAATTCATTGACTATCTACCATCAACAAATGAGATGCAAGTCCTGTTCCCTGGAACTTAGGCTGGCCTCAGTGACTCTTAAAAACAACAAAATATGGTAATTTTATGCTATCTCTGCTATGACTTCTGAGACCAGGTCATTAAAGACAATGCTGCTGCCAAAACGGGTTTGGCTCAGTGGATAGAGCGTCAGCCTGCGGACTGAAGGGTCCCAGGTTCAATTCCGGTCAAGGGCATGTACCTTGGTTGCTGGCACATCCCCAGTAGGGGGCATTCAAGAGGCAACTGATTGATGACTCTCTCTCATCAATGTTTCTAACTCTCTATCTCTCTCCCTTCCTCTCTGTAAAAAATCAATAAAATATATTTTTTTAAAAAGACAATGCTGCTGCTACCATGTTCAATGAGGCACTTATTTTTGGAGCCTTGGACTGTCATGTAAGAAGTCTCACTACCTTTGAGGTCAGCATGCTCTAAGAAAGTCTGGGATACATGGAAGAGCTCTACTTTGGTGTTTAAGTCAACATACACAGATGTAGTCCAAGGTGACACCCAGCACAAGAAATGGGAGTGAAGATATCGCCAGATAAATTCAATCCTCAGTCACTGGCTTCCCTCCTCTATGTTCCTTACCGATGGCCTAGGCATTTTGGGACACAGGCAAGCCATTATCAGTGCATCCTGTCTGCATTCCTGACCATAGAATCTATGAGCATGTTATTATATTTGTTTTAAGTGGCTGCATTGGGGGAACACTGTTTGTCACACAGTAATAATACCTAGACAAAAGAATCATGTTAACACTTTATCTTGCTAGAAGAATTGGTGATAAAGCTCTTATTCTGTGCAATATTTTATTGTATAACCTGGGCAAGTTACAGAACTCTATAGAAACACACACACACACACACACACACACACACAAAAAAAAAAAAAAAAAAAAAAAAAAAAAAAAAAAAAAAAAAAAACCTGGATGTTTCAGGCCAGACCAGACCATATGAATCACAGAGATCTCTAGAAATTTTTATGAGTAATTGTACTGGCAACCAAGTAAGAGATGGTTGACCACTTATGCAGATGCCCATGCTTGAACAATCAGTGCTGCTGACTAGACTTTCTCTATCCCTATAGTACACTGCAGAAGCTTTCTTTTTTTTTCTTTCTTTCTTTTTAAAAAAATATATTTTATTAATTTTTACAGAGAGGAAGGGAGAGGGATAGAGAGCTAGGAACATCAATGAGAGAGAATCATCGATCAGCTGCCTCCTGCACACCCCCTACTGGGGATGTGTCTGCAACCAAGGTACATGCCCTTGACCTGAACCAAGGTACATGCCCTTGACCTGAATTGAACCTGGGACCCCTCAGTCTGCAGGCCTACGCTCTATGCACTGAGCCAAACCGGTTTCAGTTGGAAAGAAGCTTTCTTATTTGGAACCAGCAATTTCTAATTGCAAAGACAACCATATATATTTTTTTAATTGGCCAATGTCTCAGATGTATTGGCTGGAATAGCCAAAGTGAAATAAGACAACTGTTCCTCTCTGGTGTTTGACTTATTTCAGTCTATCAAAATCATTTCTTACTTCTCTTGTCCTCCCTTACCAGATTGCATAATCCTTGGAAGCAGAACCTGTCTTTTTTCCCATTCAGCAAATATTTATTAATAATTAATTTATTAATAACTCTAAATATGCACATACTACTTTCCCACACCCTCCAAAATAAGTGCCAACATTTCTGCCTTCTTTTGTTAAAAAATATGTTTTATTGATTTCTTAAAATTCTTTATTGTTGAAAGATTAACATATGTTTCCTTTCTCCCCCATTGATCTCTCCTTGCCCACTACCACCCCCCTTATTGTCTATGACCATTGGTCATGCTCATGTGCATGGATACAAGTTCTTTGGTTGATCTCTTACCCCATCCTTCCCTCCATCCTTCCTTCCTTCCCTCTGAGGTTTGACAGTCTGTTCAATGCTTCTCTGTCTCTGAATCTATTTTTTTTACTCCCCACTGAGTGCATGAATTTCATGCACCATGCCTCTAGTATTATTATAAAGCACCAAAGGAGATTTGCTAAAAAGAATTAGTAATTCTGCCCTAGCTGGTGTGGATCAGTGGATAGAGCATTGGCCTGGAGTTTGAAGGGTCCAGGTTGATTCTGGTCAAGGGCACATGCCTGCATTGCAAGCTCAATCCCTAGTAGGGAGCATGCAGGAGACAACTGATCGGTGATTCTCATCATTGATGTTTCTATCTCTCCCTCTTTCTTCCTCTCTGAAATCAATAAAAATATATATCTTTAAAAATAAGTAGAAAATTTGTTTTCTGCCCCTTTGCCCAATTTCAAGGGCCTTACAATTCAGCTTTGCATCAGCACAAGAGTCCTGCTTATATTTTTCCAAGAATTTTATAAAATTGAGTTATAGTTGACATATAATAAACATACAGATTTTGCCTAATCAGTTTGATAAGTTTAGAAAGTTTACATATCCACCAATTAAATCATTTATATTATCACATAAAGTGTCTTCATGTTCCTTATCAGGGTGACCCCACATTCACTGCTCCCTACATCTGGAATCAAATTTTTCTGATTTCTATCATTATAGATTCATTTTGCATGTTCTAGGACTTAACAACATAAAATCATAGGGTATGTCCTATTTTATTTATTTATTTTTTTTTTTATTGTTTAAAGCATTACACATGTCTTATTTTCCCCCAAAATATCTGGCTTCTTTGGCTCAACATAATGTTGAGTAAGTCATTCCTTTTAGTTGCTGAGTTGTATTCTATGAATGAATATAACACATTTTTTTTTTCATACATTCACCTGCCAATGGGCATTTGGGTTGTTTCAAGTTTTTATTGTGAAGGGGGAAAAAAGATACTAGAAACATTATTTTATGGGTCATTTTGTGGATGTATAGTTTAATTTCTAGTCAGGTTTTGACATCAGGATCATGCAGGAATGAGTTGGGAAGTGTTAGATACCCTAATTACTTTCCGACCATGTCTGTATAAGGGTATTTTTATTGTTAGAATTTGCTGGTATAGCTTTCAGAATGTCACTTTTTCTTTCTATAATTAATTTTAATTATAAATTCAGTTTTTATAACACACACATATATACACACATATATATACTCAGATTTTAGATCATATCCGTCTTGGTCAGTTATATTCTTCTAAAGAATTTATTCATTTTATCTAAATTGTTGAATTTGTTGACCTGTCATTTACAACATCCCCCATTATCTTTTTAATATATAAAAGATATTTAGTGATTTCATTTCCTTTATTCCTGCTATTGATAATTTTTGCTCTCTTCTTTTTTTAAGATTTTTTATTGATTTCACAGAGGAAGGGAGAGGCAGAACAAGAGATAGAAACATCAATGATGAGATATAATCCTTGATTGGCTGCTTCCTGCACACCCCACACTGGAGATTGAGCCTGCAACCCGGGCACGTGCCCTGACCCGGAATTGAACAGAACCTCCCAGAAATGGAAGTCTCTGATGCTTTAAAAAACAAAACAAAACAAAACAAACAAACAAAAACAAACAAACAAACAAACAAAAACACTGGTAGAGTACAGTTATGCCCTTTTCAAGTAAGGATCACTCAAGTTTGTCTTCTGCACATAACTTTAAAATGTAGTTTCTTGGACATATTTCCAACTCATTGGCTAACAGAAAGGAGAATAATGATATCTCTTTTAAAAATAGCATCCTGCATTAATTTTCTATTGCTGTTGTAACAAATCATAACAAACTTATTGGCTTAAAAACAAAAGAAACATATAGTCTTACAGTTATGTAGTCAAGTATGACATAGGTTTCATTGGGCTAAATTCAAGATTTCAGTAGGGTTATATTCCTTTTGGAGAGTCAAGAGGAAATTATATTTATTTTCCTTTTCAAGCTTTTAGAATCAACCTATATTCCTTGGTCTGTGGTTTCCTTCCTCAATCTTCCCAGCCAGCAATGTTGTACCTCTCTGATCTCTAACATCTTCCTCTTCCACTTTCCAATTCATTTATAATGACTCTTGTGATTACATTGGGCCCACCTAATAATATAGGATACCCTTTATATTTTTAAAAATCTACTTCTATTGATTTTGGAGAGGAAGGGAGAGGGAGAGAGAGAGATAGAACATCAATGATGAGAGAGAATCATTGGCTGCCTCCTGCACACCCCCTACTGGGGAAGGAACCCAAAACCTAGGCATGTGCCATGACCAGGAATTTAACCATGACTTCCAAGTTCATAGGTCGATGGTCAACCAATGAGCCATGTGAGCTGGGCCTCTCCCTATTTTAATGACAGCTAACTAAAAATCTTCATTCCCTTCTGCCATGTAACATGATATATTGACAGGTTCTGAGTATTAGGATATGAGTATATTTGGGGGACCATTATTTCACTACCACAAAACAATTCAGCTCTTGCCTTTCAATATTATCAGTGTCCTGACCAGTGTCCTTTATTCAAGAAGCCCACTCTAATTCTTTAGTTTACACACACTATGATTAATCCTAATTCTACTCACATGGAAGCCATCATGAAAAAAAATGTTAAGAGGCATGTGTGGGCTAGAAGGGGTCAATGGGGTGAAAAGGGAGCATCTGTAATACTTTCAACAATAAAGATAAAAAATTTTAAATGTATATACACAACAAATATAGCAGCACCCCTAAATCCTAATATTTAAAACCATTTTGGGGGTATAAGGACACATATGTAATACCTTAATCAATAAAGGAAATTTAAAAAGTAAAAATAAACCTTTTTAACAATATTAATAAATTTTTACTGAGCAGACATGTTTTCTATAATTTTATAATACATTAATTGAAAATAAAATGCATGTATAATTTTAATCAAATTTATTTTATTAACTTAATAATGAATATTTAAAAGTAAATTACATGTTAAAGTACTAATTATATCAAATATTTTATTGGTATGTGATGAATAGCCTGAGATATTATCCCATATCCCTCTCATAAGAAAAAACAACTATGCCCTGTTTTGGAGACAACACACTATAGGGTAAATAATATGCTGAGAATTGGCTGGCAGAAAATAAGTCATTTTTTATAATAATCCAAGCATTTTAATGGATAGCTATTTATCACATTTTCCTATTATCACTTGGTATTTGAACCATAAAGGTAATTAACTAGGAAGAAGTGAACCGAATAATATGCCTACACCTGTCCACCCTTTATCAGCATGACTTTATGATGCACAGTGGTGGGAGAAATGCTTTAGCTAGGAGGCAAAAAATAAAATATTAATGCTTTTAATACTGAATACCTTTATGCCTCTGGAACAATGATTCAATAATGTGAGCTAGGCCTTGGGATTTAAAAGTGTTAGGGTCACACCTGAATAACATAGCAGTTCCTTTGCCAGCCCTGAGCATTCTGACTCAACACTTATGCCTGAAACTATTCCTAAAATCCTTCATATGTTTAAATTATACTTAGCATTATTTGTCAATATTGCCATGCCTGCTAGATATAAAGATTGATAGTTAACATTTTAATTGTCAAGATATTGTCTGTGAGGGTCTTAACATAGTTCTAGAAGGCTAAAATGCAAATGATAAAATTAACAACAATAAACTCTCAATGCAAAATATCAGGCTTTTGTTAGTTTGTTTTCCTAATTTTAAGATGACATAAAATCCAGGGACTTATTATATTTTAAGATGCAACAAAATATCCTGAAGAATGAAAGCTTGTTTTGGGGGTTTTGTTTGTTTGTTTTTCAGCACGGAGAACTAGGCATTGGGATAACAACTTATGGGTGTTAGCCAAGAAGAGAAAACAGAAACTAAAACCAAATTAAATTAACTAAGTAATTTAACTAAGACCCAAACAAGTAAAAGGTTTACCAATCTAGAGTCGGGGATATTTGACATAGGGTCTATATCTAAAGTTAAAGGTCACATGTCAGTGTATACATAGAGAAAAATGGAACTCTAAAGCCACCTGTCAAACATGAGTACACACTGAGCACATCTGTGGGGCTTTATACTGGAATCTCATTTTTGGACTCTGTTTTTTGTAAGTCAGGGAGCAATTCAGGCAAATGCGTTTTTTGTGATTCCGATTTATGGCCTGTATTAAGAATTTTTACACTGATCTATAATTTCAGAGTCAATGTCACAGAATGCAAAAGTGAATAGTCAGGTGTGTCAATCAATCACCATTAACAGACATCACATATCGAAGGGCTTACTTACACTACCTGTGATTTTTCAGATTATCCCTTGTTGCATATAGGCCAGTAGTTAGCATGGTAGTATTGTGGGGACTAGGTGCACACCCAGTCGGAACTGTCAGTAGTGAAGAAAGAGCATCCTGAGGAGTCATTTTATAAAACATTATAAAGATGAAATGCACTATTTGTCACCATGAAGAAATATCAGTAAGTTGGTAGATGAATATTTTTTCATTTTAAATCTTTTGTTTGGCTTTGTCCATATTTAGCATGTAAGAAAATACTTGGCATATCCAGAGTCAATATAACAAAGCAAATAGAGAAACAACTCCTATGAAAATTCTATCATTCGGAACTATGGGTGTGTGTTATACATAAAGTGTGTATGTGTGTGTGTGTGTGTGTGTGTGTGTGTGTGTGTGTAGCCATCTGGTTGTTTACTCCTCTATAACAAATGATATATAACTACAATAAGGATATTCATATAGTTGTAATATATAAATATAACTTGCCCCATTCCATGAATTGCTATAATGGTTCATTCTGTTTGTTACATAATGATGAATATATAGAAATTAAAATATATGCTACACAAAGGACATACATGAATTAAGCAAAAAGAAAAACAGTACTATAAGTGTTTCTATTGTTATAAAGACTTGCCTGCCCTAACCCAGTGGTCAGCAAACTCATTAGTCAACAGAGCCTAATATCAACAGTATGATGATTGAAATTTCTTTTGAGAGCCAAATTTTTTAAACTTAAACTTCGTCTAACACCAGACTTTCAAAATCGACTCGCCCAGGCCATGGTATTTTGTAGTAAAGAGCCACACTCAAGGGGCCAAAGAGCCGCATGTGGCTTGCGAGCTGCAGTTTGCCGACCATGGCCCTAACCAGTTTGGCTCAGAGGATAGAGTGTTGGCCTGCAGAATGAAGGGTCCTGGGTTTGATTCCAGTGAAGGGCATGTACCTTGGTTGTGCACATCCCAAGTAGGGGATGTGTAGAAGGCAGCAGATTGATGTTTCTTTCTCATTGATGTTTCTAACTCTCTATCCCTCTCCCTTCCTCTCTGTAAAAAAACAATAAAATATATTTTTTTTAAAAATACTTGCCTCGCTATAAAAGGTAGCTCTTAAAATCCAAAATTTGTAGAGTCAAATTATTGGTATCTTATTCACGTTTTTAAATAATAATATACTTTTGAACAATCAAGTAGTTCTTAAAAAGACCTCCATTAATTTATTTAAAATATTTAATTCACACACATACCTCTTTACTCACACACACCTTTTTGTCAATACCCAACATTTACCAAAGCAGCTATGTTGTACACAATAAGCATACTCCTTTGATGTTTGTCTGGAAACATCTTTTGAAAGATTCCTTTAGTCTCTGGAAGTGTTTTCCTTTTTTAAACAAAAGTAGGATGATTACTATGACAGCATGGTGCAGTTAAAAGCTCAAAGTAATTGTCATTCTACCCACAGTTTTGTTTTTTCTAGGGGACGTAATTTTCTAATATACAAAGAAGACTTTATATAAGCAGCCATTCAGCTATGTTTTTCATTAGTTAAATCCATATTATGCATTTACTTACTTTTTGTGTATTATTTGGTTTTCTCTTATAATCACTGCTTTCTGTTCTGTCGTTATTTTGCATGCCAATTATTAGGATTTTCCATCCACTGTTATTATGTTAGGGTTTCTGCTGCTTTAATACACTTAATTTATGAACAGACTTGTACACATTTTTATCTTTGTTGATTTTCATCACATCTCTCATAGCATTTTCTAATTCTAGGGGGAACACGTTGCTTTGTTGGTATAATCAGTTTTGATGCTTAAACAAAAGAGACAATTTTAATTTAATTCTTCTTTAGTTCCAGTGGGACTACACATTTGTGAACATTCTTAAACTTGGCCCTATTATTGCCCTCCATTAAAATATGAAATTCTTTAACACACTTAGCATACTTGCTCTACTTCTGACATTTTCTGACTTACATGAAAAGCAATGTAATATGTGGAAAAGCTTGAACCAAACAGATTTAGATTAAACCCTTGTCTCTGATAATGAATAATTGTGTGAATAAGGGCAAGTTTATTGACATCTCTAAATTGAGGTAAACATGCCCAGCTCTCTGAGATCTTATTATGTTTAAATGAGAGAATCAATATAAAGAACTCGGCAATAGTAAAGCTTGATCATAATGCAATGAGTAAGGTCCAAACAAGTCAATCCACTTTGAAACCACATGATGGAGTAATTGTGAATTTAATGAAATAGTGACTAGTGCTAACCAGAACACCTAGTTGCTGAGAGATTCCAGATTTCCATTGCCAGATCCAAACCCACTCAGTTCTACCTGCATGCTGATGTCACCTGATGGGGTTTGCATATTTTTAAAAAATATATTTTATTGATTTTTTACAGAGAGAAAGAGAGAGGGATAGAGAGTTAGAAACATTGATGTGAGAGAATCATCGATTAGCTGCCTCTTGCATACCTCCTACTGGGGATGTGCCACAACCAAGGTACATGCCCTAGACCAGAATCAAACCTGGGACCGTACAGTCCGCAGGCCAATGCTCTATCCACTGAGCCAAACAAGTTTCAGCAGGGGTTTGCATATTTTTACTTAGATATCTACAGGGATACTTCTGGGTCCTATGAATAAGGTTGTCAGATAAAATACAGGATGTCTAGTTAAATTTGAATTTCAGGTAAAAAAGAAATATGTTTTAGTGTGAGTATGTCCTCCACATACTGCATAGGGAGGAGACAGAGAGAGTGATAATGTGAAAAGGACTTTTACAACTGAGTTTTAACAGTAAGGCATCAGTTAGGGATTAGGATCATCATTTCCAGGCCTAGACTGAAGGATGCTGCAAAGCTTCCATAGAAGACCCACATCCTTTATGATGCCACATTCGACATTCATGGAAAGAATAGTAGATTGAAGATGCTCTTTTAAGGAATCTTAAACTGTTTTGTGCCTGGTGTTTTTGGATTTCTCAAAATAATGTCTTTAAATGTATATAATATATGATTTATTAGATTACAAAGAAACCAATTATGTTAAACTACAGCTAACAAAATAATTTAAACAATTGATATTGCAATATATTTGCTTTAAATTAAGACATGACATACTAAGAACTAATGGTAGATCTAAAAATCTCTATAATTTCAAAATAATGATGGGGAGAAACAGTAATTTTAGTTCGTAGTGTGATGTAAAAATTATATCCATTTGTGAAAAGCACATAGGTACTCTTAAAGCTACTGTAGTATGCTACCTACATTTATAATCATGGGAATTGCCAAACTTTAGTTGAGTATTTGTGAAAATAAAGATGTAGACTTTTTCCAATCAATTGTATATATCCCATGAATTCTATAAAGTATAGACTCTGTAGAATATAGTTATCCTAAGTTAAAAATCTTTGAGGTAATGCACTGGATCTCCCTTGTTTAGCACCCTTTCCAACATTTTATTATGGAAAATTTCAAATTTAGGGGATAGATAAAAGAGTTTTACAGTAAACACCCACATACCCCTCCATAAATCATATCATTAACATTTAACTACATTTGTTTATCATCTATTTATATCTTTATCTAATCATCTTATTGATGCATTGCAAAGTGAATCACAGATTTTTCTACAAATCTCCACTAACCATTTCAGTGTGAATATGCTTATTTGTTTGTAATTAATATTTCTTCTGAGGTGAAAGTCACACACAATAAGGTACACAATGAAGTGCACAAATTTTAAGTGTACACTTACTAACTTTTGACAAATGCATCCACTATGTAACCCAAGTCCCTGATAAGATACAGCACAAATTGCTTTGTTTCCCTTCACAGTCATTGTCTAATGTGGGTTATTTTTTTGTATATGAGTGATTCAGAGGCTTCTATGTGCTATCTTTCCAACCACTATGAAACAGTAGACAAAAGCTAAACTGATGAGTGGATCATCAGAGAATTGGTTCTTTAAAGATAACTGTATTGAGTTTCTTTCTGGGCCAACAGTTCTTTTGAGTCCCAATTTCAATGTCAAACAGTTCCTTATGTGTACATGTCAACCATGATATTTCAGATCTGGTTGACTGATGAACAAAACCACACCCAGAGAAAAAGAAGAAGCAATCAGATTCTCAAACCTCAGAGGGAAAGTAGGGGAGGGTGGGGGTAAGGGGGAGAGATCAACCAAAGGACTTGTGTGCATGCATATGGGCCTAGCCAGTGGCCATGGACAACAGGGGGGTGAGGGAATATGTGGGGAGGGGTTTGGGATGGGAATGGGGGGATGAGGACAATTTTGTCGTACCATAATCAATAAAATTAAAAAGAAAGATAACTGCATCAGAGGTGAAGGTCTGGCAAGAGGATGTGATCACAGGACCATATTCAACAACACTAGATAATAGGATTTGCCCTAAGAGAAGGTGACTCAAATCAATTCAAGGAGAGCAAGACACTACCATCTAAGGCTGGTCTCCTTCCTGTGCCCCAAACATAGCTATATATGACTAATGGCATTGGTAGATCAGGGGTGTGGTAAATATCAGAAACTGCTGTTAATACAATCATTCAGCCAGGAATAGTGAAGTAACTACAATATCTCAAATGCAGATGTGGTTTTCCTGATTACTCAAATAAAACTGACCCTCTGATTTGTGGTGTGTCTTACCATCTGGTACACATGCTTACATGTTGTTTCTATGTGCTGGGCCACACTAGAGTGGAGTTGGCCCATTTTAGTTACTGCTATTTTTTCCAATATTGACAAATGGATTGACAACTGACTAGAGGGGGGAAAAATAGAAAAGGACTTTACTCACAAACATTACTTATCTTCCTTCCCATAGTACTTAGTTTAATTAAGTCTTTCTTAATAAAATATAGAAATTCACTTCCTATCTGTGGGGAGGCCATTCAAAAGTTAGCCATAAGCCTCTAAATCAGTGGTTCTCAACCTTTCTAATGCCACGACCCTTTAATACAGTTCCTCATGTTGTGGTGACCCCCAACCATAAAATTATTTTCCTTGCTACTTCATAACTGTAATTTTGCTACTGTTATGAATCCTAATGTAAATATCTGTGTTTCCCGATGGTCTTAGGCTCTATAGTAGCAGTTCTCAATGCTAGCAGGGTCGTGACCCACAGGTTGAGAACCGCTAGCAGGATCAGCTAAGACCATTGGAAAACACAGATATGTACATTACGATTCATAACAGTAACAAAATTACAGTTATGAAGTAGCAAGGAAAATAATTTTATGGTTGGGGGTCACCACAACATGAGGAACTGTATTAAAGGGTTGCGGCACTAGGAAGGTTGAGAACCACTGTTCTAAATGGTAGTTTTGGGGAATGGTTAAAACATGTGGCCTTTGAAGCTCACCTGCTTGGATATGGATCCAAGTTTGTCCCCATACTAGTGATGCAATCTTAGTCAATGTATTTAAGCTTCTCCCCTTGTTTCAGACTCCTAATTTGCAAAAAGGGGGGAGGGCATATAGTCTTAGACGGCATGATTAAATGAGTTAATGCATAGAAATTATTCAGGATACATTAACTACCAGATGCTGGTCCTGGTCAGATGAAAAAATCACTATGAACTCTGGCTACTAATGTTGCTTCAGAGATGCAGCTTTGAAGTGAATAAAACCAGGAAATAAACTGCAGTCTAGTCTGGAGCAGGTGCAAAGGGTTTAATCCAGATCAAAGGAATAAAGCTTTTGTTCCAGGGGTAGGAAAGAATCTCCTTCCGAACTATCTTAGCCTTGTGGACCTCTATAAATTAGATATGTCCCTTCAAAATGTTCAACTTAGAGTCAGAGTGAAATAGAAAGAAAAAGTTGGAAGTGAAGAAATATAGACTTGAGTTCCATCCAGAGTTAATAAGTGCATGGAAATATCTCCTCAGTTTTCTAGGTCATTTTCCTCACCTATCTAGTGAGAGAGTTAGACTAGAAAGCATCTAGAAATATCAAATGATTCTATAGCATCTGAGACATCAGAGAATGAAAGACACAAACAACATGCCATTTGGCAAACACACACACAAAACAATTTTAAAAGGCTTTGATATTTCTGTTTGCTTTGTGAGGACTAAAGCATTTCTAAGCTCCTGGCATTGCTTCCAGCAGTGATGCTTTTTTTTGTCATAAACTATGCCTTTAGTGTACTGTGTTCAACACAGGTAATGATGTTATCACATGCATCCTTTCTCATCTATAACCAAGAAACCTGAAATGTTCTATAATATCAGACCCACCAAGAGGAGAGTAATTCCACTCTAGGCTAAATGAATTGTCTAGATAATTCAAATTTAGCCTTTAATTACCAAAGTCTTGATTTAAAAAAAATCTAAGTCATTTTATTAATTCACACCTTGATGGAAACTATTGTGTTAGCTATAATCATTTTTTAAATGTATTTATTATTTATTTATTTATTTATTTATTTATTTATTTATTTATTTATTTATTTTTACAGAGAGGAAGGGAGAGGGAAAGAGAGTTAGAAACACTGATGAGAGAGAAACCTCAATCAGCTGCTTCCTGCACACCTTCTACCGGGGATGTGCCCGCAACCAAGGTACATGCCCTTGACCAGAATTGAACCTGGGACCTTGTAGTGCACAAGCCATACTCTATCCACTGAGCCTAACCGGTCAGGGCCTAAGAGGCATTTTAATAATACTATGATGACTTCAAATATCTATCAAAATTAATTGTGAACTATTTACGGAAAATGAAGATTAAAAAAATGTGTATCACCCAACCAGTGTGGCTCAGTGGTTGAGCATTGACCCATGAACCAAGAGGTCACTGCTTTGATTCCTGGTCAGAGCATATGCCTGGGTTGCAGGCTCAGTAGAGGGCATGCAGGAGGCAGCCAATCAATATTTCTCTTTCATTGATGTGTATATCTCCCTCTCCCTTTCTCACTCTCTAAAATCAATAAAAACATCTTTTTAAGAAGTATGTACATTGATTAATTTTACCATTGTTAAAAGGTAGTGATAACTCGAGGGGGGAGTTAGAATCTGTGTGACACCTTATCCCCACCTAAAATGGACCCACATTTTTCTTCTATGTTGTCTTTTTTCCCCCTCAAAATATTATAATTGTTTTCTGATACTCAAACACTTCCAGTAGTTATGACAGTCAACAGTGTGTCAATTTTTGAGCTGCAGCTTTATGCTTTCTAAGTAAAATGATCTGAAAACCAAACATCATAAAAATATTTGAAGAAAGAGGCAAGAAGGTATAAGACAATTTTCTTTATGTTAAGGGTATTGAAAGTATGACATTGATTTTAAATGCTCAGAAGCTTTAAAATATTTTCATATTTTTTAGCTATATTCTGGAAATATGAGTCTCTTGAAAAAATAAGCCTGGCATGAGTTAGTGTATTGTGCTAGTGTCACTGGGTATTTATTTTCTTTTGATTCAGTGATAAAATGGAATAAGAGCTTTCTGGTTCATATGTTATAACACTTAAACATAGGATTACCAAAACCTGAAGATGGAGAGCAGATATCTTTTCTTTTAAGCAAAAGGTCACAAAATCACTTAAGAACACCAGCCATTACAAATGAAAAAAAGGTGAATTTTAAGATCATTGAAACTAAGTGCCAAAACCAATTTCCACTCCGGTAACTTCAATGTCTATGAATTTCACTGGACAATATGTATGAGAATGATCCTATAGGCATGTTCTTGAGATCCTGATGGATGGTGTAGAGTATATCTCTAACTCTATCTATATCTATATCATCTATCTCTATCTCTATCTATCTCTATCTCTATCATCTATCTCTATCTCTCTCTCTATCTCTATCATCTCTATCTCTATAGCTATAGCTATCTATACATCTATATCTATCTCAAGATAATGTGATGATCTAGAGCACATGTGTCAAACACAAGGCCCGCGGGCCAAATCCAGCCCGCCAGGCCTTGCAATGTGGCCCGCACCGCGCTGTCATCACTGCACTCTGCTGTCAGTTTATGACATTGTCAGTTTATGACTGTTCAGTAAACCATTCGGCCCGCGATTTAGGCTGGATTTTAGATTTTGGCCCCTTCTCTGATTGAGTTCGACACCCCTAATCTAGAGCATTAATTTATTTATTTTAAAGAGCCAGACATAAAAATTATGCAAATAAAAATAGATTGACTAATTTTTTTAAACTTATTTTTAAATCAATTTTTAGAGAAAGAGGAAGAGAGAAAGAGAGAGAGACATTGACATGAGAGTGAAACACCCATTGGCTACCTCTTGCACACTCCTTACCAGGGATTGACCCCATGTGCCCTGACCTTGAATCAAACCAGCAACTTTTTGGTGCATGGACGACCCCCAACCAACCAAGCCACACTTATTGTTTTTGCAAAAATAATTTTAGTGTTATTTGTTCTCATTTCCTTACATATATCATCCCACCTCACTTTTTATATCTTTCTGAAGGGAAAAAAAAAACAAAAAAAAAAACACACCTTTATTTTTTAGTACTTGTGAAATTCTATAGAAATAATATAATTTCAAAATATCTTTATGCCATGGTAATTATATGAGATCATTCCACTATTCTCTTCAATAATTTTATTCAAGAATCCAATCTATTATCATTTTTAGAAATTATTTTCAAATTCAAGACCATTTTAATATGCAGCTTATCAGAAATATTATCTGTATTATTATACCTATCTGAGCATATTTAATATCCCCAAATTTAAAAACAATTTCAGTTCATGTGTATTTTCCTCTTTTGATAAAATGATATTACTGCAAGACAATTCTAAAAACCTTTGTTTTCTGGCCTTAGCTGGATTAGCTCAGTGGATGGAGCATCGGCCTGAAGACAGAAGGGTCCTGGGTTCAATTCTAGTCAAGGGCATGTACTTGGCTGTAGGCTCCTCCCCTGCCCCAGTCCTGGTCAGGGTGCTAGTAGGAGGCAATCAATCAAGGTGTTTCTTTCACATAGTTATTTCTCTTTGTCTTTCCCTCTCTCTTCGACTCTCTAAAAATCAATGGGAAAATATATCCGGATGTGGATAAAATAATAATAATAATAATAATAATAATCATCATCCTTGTTGTCTGTACTAGCAGTTTTCTTGAAACTTTGTGTTTAACTTGAAAATATATTATCTTTAAGAGCCTGTCTTCATGGAGAAGAAAATCATTAGTTGTTCCAGAAATTTAGTTGATGATTTCTAAACCTCCTACCACTGATCCAAACATATTTAATTCTAATTTAAAACAGTGAGGGAGAAATGTCCTATCTATGAAAATTGTACCAAGATATACCCGAGTCTCTAGGAGATAATTGAAAAGAAAAAATTTAAAATGTAAAAAAAACAAAGGATATTAAAATATGAATATTTCCATACCAAAAACAAAGTTGAAATATGCAGAATAAATGTAACATTGTAACAGACTCACCTACTTCCTTTTGAAATGATGACACTTTGACTAATGACTCCTCTTGATTAACTAATATATACCATGATATTTGCTTAAAATATCAGGGATTGTTACATTTAATTAACATTGAGATTTGAAGCGATGTAATAACTTGCCTCAAAATAACTTATTTTGTTTTTGTCACAGCCAGTTTTATTGCAGTATTTCTTTGCATTTCTATTATTTTATTCTTAGATTTTTCGATAACTATATAATTCTGTCTTTTAATTGCCTAGTAACAGTAGAAGACTGTTAAGAATAGTAGCTAAATTTGTTGAACACTTACTGTATAATTTAAGAACAATTTTAAGTGTTTTACAAGTATTAATTCATTTAGCCAATGTGACAACCTTATGTCCTTCAATAGATGATTAGATAAAGAAGAACTGGTACACATATACAGTACAATACTACTCAGCAATAAGAAAGGATGAACTACTATCATTTTGCAACAACATTGATGGATCTTGAGAATATCATGCTACGCAAAATAAATCAGACAGAAAAAGTCAAGAACCATATGATTTCACTCATATGTGGGATATAAAACGAAAAATAATAAATGAACAAACAAGAAAAACTCATAGACAGAAAACAGTATAAAATACATAGGTACTAAACTTATGAAGCTTGATTTTAGAGAGGATTTTATAAATTTGACCCAAATTGCAAGGGAAGTAAAAGCAAAAATAAGTAAATGGGACTACATCAAACTAAAAAGCTTCTGCACAGCAAAGGAAACCACCAACAAAACCAAAAAGGCAAACAAATGGGAGAAGGTATTTGCAAACAGCTCTAACAAGAGGTTAGTATCCAAAATATATATAGAAATCAAACAACTCAACACCAAACAAACACACAATCTGATTATAAAGAGTTCAGAGGACCTGAACAGATGTTCTTCCAAGAATACATACAAGTGGCCAATAGACATATGAAAAGATGCTCAATTTCACTGGCTATTAGGGAAATTAAAATCAAAACTACAATGAGATACCAACTCACACCTGTTATCGTCTTCCCTTAAACAGACTCTCCTACTTCCTTTTGAAATTATGGCACTTTGACTAATGACTTTTTTTGATTAACTAATATATACCATGATATTTGCTTAAAATATTAGGGATTATTACATTTCCTTCCCCTGTCTCAATAGATGAAGTTTATGTTGTCAATTAATATCCAACGTACAATTAATTGTGTTTTATTTTAAAGTCTTTGGAACTTTCACAAGCTCAAAGGATCTCTATGTCTTGTCACACATGTATATATGGAATTGCCATGACATATGTGGTATTTGTTCTCTTCTATAAGAAATCCATACCAGGTTATGACATCTACTATCAGTTCACAGAGCAGGAACTATAGCCGTTCTGTAACCCATAATTTCTTCTAATGGATGGCAAAGTATAACTATGTATAATTAATGACATGGTCTTCTTTTTGAGGGAAAACAAGGTTTTAATTTAAGATATTTTCAACAAATATTAATCTTGTTACAAATTTCTTTCTTTGTTGCTATCATTAATGAAGTAGATGGTGGTCTTAATCCATCTCCATGTATCTGTATATACTATCTAATAAAATAGTAATATGCAAATTAACCATCACTCCGCTACATCAACTAGCCAATCAGGAGTGACTATGCAAATTAACCCAACCAAAATGGCTGTGGCCACAGAAAGAGCAGGAGATAGGGTTGGCTTTCCCTGGCGATGGAGGAAGCCAAGCTTTCTGCACACCCTGGCCTGCCCAGGCCTCCACTTAAGGCTACAAAGTTTCAATTATAGAAGATAAATAAATTCCAACAGAAATGGCTGGCACCATGGAGCAAGAAGAAGGCTTGGCTCTGCTCCAGGTTACAAAGTTTCAATTGTATAAGATAAATAAACCCCAGATACCAGAGCCTCTGCTTGGGTCACTGGCGAGCGTGGCTGACCTGCAAACCACCACAGACCTCTCACACAGGCTGCCCCATGCTCCAAGGGAACCCCACCCTGATCCAGGACACCCTTTAGGGCAAATCAGCTGGCCCCCACCCATGTACCAGGCCTCTATCCTATCTAATAAAAGAGTAATATGCAGATTGACCATCACTCCAACACACAAGATGGCTGCCCCCATGTGGACACAAGTTGGCCACCATAAGATGGCCAGCAGGGGAGGGCAGTTGGGAAGGACCAGGCCTGCAAGGAAGGACAATTGTGGGCAATCCAGCCAGCAGGGAAGGGCAGTTGAGAGGGACCAGGCCTGCAATGGAGGGCAGTTGGGAGCAATCAAGCCTGAAGGGGAGGGCAGTTAGAGGTGACCAGGCCTGCAGAGGAGAGCAGTTAGGGGCAAACAGGCTAACAGGAGAGCAGTTAGGCATCAATCAGGCTGGCAGGGGCGTGGTTAGAGGAGCATCAGGAAGGCAGGCAGGTGAGCATTTGGGAGCCAGCAGTCCTGGATTGTGAGAGGGAAGTCTGACTGTCCATTTAAGCAGTTGGACATCCCTTGAGGGGTCTGATTGGAGAGGGTGCAGACTGGGCTGAGGGTCACCTACCCTGTACACGAATTTCATGCACTGGGCCTCTAGTGTAGTGATAAGTAGAAAGAAATTCTAAGAGAGATAATTACAAGGTAGAGTTAGCTATATTTGTTGTTCAAATTACAAAGCCGATAGTTGCCATAATGATGGGGAACAGAACATGTCACCTCATAATGTACCACTTTTCCATATGGATTATTTTGAGCTGAAGACAATTGAGGCCCAGCAGATTCAGGTAGAGCTTCTTACCTCTCACATAACTGCCTGAAAGAAATTAGATAGGGGCCTTGCACTAGGAAGAGAGTTACCCTCAGAGATAACTTTTTGTATCATGACAAACATCTATTTACCAAACATTTGCTCTTCTCATCCCCCTGTGAAATGTCTTCTTTCCTTTTGAATCCCCAGAACCTTACCCCCTTCACCTTAGATCAGGATGGTTGTATAAATCTCAGTTACCTGACTTCTAGGGAATTTTATTGATTTATAGGGTTCCCATATGTATGAAATTTGTTTTTCTCCTGTTAAGCTGTCTTATGTCAATTTAATTATTAGACCAGCCAAAGAACCTAGAAGGGAAGATTGGGAAAGTTTTTTGCCCCTCCACATGCAACTTGATAGCAACTATAGTTTTATACTACACTGTACCCCTAGTACAGTGGTCAGCAAACTCATTAGTCAACAGAGTGGTTTGCCGACCACTGCCCTAGTAGATTTAGACATCTTGAAATTTTAAGATACATGTAACTGTCTTACCTTATTGCTGGAATGTTAACGTCATTCACAACTGTCTTAAGCCATAATTCATTCTAACCTAGCTATGTCCCAAAGATATTTAAGTTTCAAGAATAAAATTCATTGAGTTTACAGGACCCAAACTTTAATGATGTGGACATTTTTCTGCATAGATTTAGGTCAAGCATGTCAAACTTGCAGCCAGCGGGCCATATGCCCCATTTAGATCTTTATACAACTTTCCTCTACTAATAAATCCTAAAATTATTTATGCAAAAAACAGATGTTATTCTCATTTATGTATCTTTTAAATACAATGGAAGTAATAGTAATAGTAATAGTAACAGTAATAGTAATATTGATACTAGTAAATTACATATGTAGAACACTTGATTTGCGAAGTCAAAACGCATTACATTAATTATATTACTTAACCCATAAAATACCCTATGAAGACATATTATGATGATCCTCAATTTATTTAAAAATAATAAAATCAATACTTCAAGTCCAGAGACATGGAAGAAATTTTCAGGGCCCAAAGTTAGTCAGTGGCTACTTCAATATTCCATTTATTTTTTTTTTCCAATTCTGATTTAAGCTCTCAGAAAAGTTTCATTACTTAAAGTATATTCTCATTTAGTAGTTTGGAATATGTGAACAGAATAAAGGATATTGAAGAAATGTTTTTAATAAAATTTTAATTTAATTATATTAATTCTAATAGGCAATATTTGCATCAGCTAATTAATAAAGGCTTATGGTTCCCTAGTAACTGCCTGCTTAAGCCTTAGAATATGAAGATGAATACGATGAAGCAAGCATTGCCTTCACTGGAATTCAGTCTTAAATACATTAATTACTTTCAAATACAATAAATATCGATAAATCACTAGACTCTTTAAATTATTTAAATACTAAAGTGTAAACACTATGTAAATTAGGAAGTAATAATTTAAAAATACTTATTAGTAGAATATTCTGGTTTGGCTAGTAACATGTAAATCCAGAAAAGCATGCTCCATTACAGAAAGTTAAACTAAAAGATAAAAACAAATGTGAAGGACTTGTGTGAAAATTTTTAGTAGTAAAAAATATAGTAGAATCTTTACAGAAAATTGCAATTTTTAGAAAGCAATGTTGATAATTATGGAAGATGCAACTTTAAACTTAATTCCAAGCAACAAAAACTAGTTGGTGATGTGGACATACAAGGAATCATGGAGGAATGTAACATGAGGTTTGAGACTGATAAAAGAAAGGTGAAACAGCATATTTAGCTACAGTCAAACTATAGGAATACTTCAAAAACCCAGAGAAAACATTGGAATGGCTGAAAATTGTTATAGAAGAAAGATCTAAAATGAATGAGAGGCTGAGAAGAACCAAGATGGTGGCATAGGTAAATGCTGGTACTCACAACCTCCCACAATCACATCAAAATTACAACTAAAATACAGAACAACCATCATTAGAACTTCCTGAATTCTGGCTGAATGGAAGTCCTACAACTACAGAAGTAACAACAAAAGCACACAGAGACTAATAAGGAAGGGGGGAGGCGCAGAACCAGCTGGTCTGAGATCTGTATGTGGTGTGTGTGTTTTTTTAATCAGGAGGAATTTCTCCACTGCAGAGGCCTACGTGAGGAAAAAGGGGTCCCAGTTTCACACTAGACCCCCAGCCGAAGGTTTTAGTGCCAAGAGGAGGTCTCCATAACCTCGTGCTGTAAAAACCAGTAGGGATTGTGGCTGGGTGACATGGAGGCTGCCAGAGTCCCAGTTTATTCCTCTTAAAGGGCCAGTACACAAACTTACATGGACTCTATTCCTCTGGGCTTCAACGCTGGGGGGCAACTGACAGGGATGTTCCCAGGGGTCATTGTTTCTGTGCTAGTACCTCCTCTGTCACAGAGCTGACTGGCAAAAATATCTGAGTTTCCATCAGCCTGGCTCACACTGTTCACTCTGCCTTGGTGATTCCCCATCCAATTTGCAGCCCCACACAAGTTGTTTGCAGCAGCTTTTCCATATGAATGGCTTATCACATTTCAGGGCTCAGACTTCTCTAAAATCCCTCAAACAAGCAGAAGCTGGCATCATTGTGCCCCATATCTATCAATAAGCGGTCCAAGACCTGGCACTAGCACCAGCCTGCCTTGTTCCACAGTTTAACCTGGTCTGGGCACTTCCAAGCACAATACAAATAGCAGCCATCTTCAGATTGCTCTGTAGCTCCTTTAGTGTTTATCATATATATATATATATATATATATATATATATATATATATATATATATATTAAGCACTAAAGTCATCATAAAAAATTATCTATAATAATAAAAGCACAATATGCTAATTATATTGGACATCCTTCTGGACAACTTTCCAGACGAATCTGGGACTATGATGGCTAAGGCAGCTGCTGTGCTTTTGAGGGCAGAGGCAAGCCACAGCAGCTGTGAGAACTGAACCCCTTGAATGAATTTTGTGCATCTGGCCTCTATTTTAAAAATAAAATATTTGAAAATTTTCTCAGCTACATATATAAAGAAGTTTTGAAATAACCAAAAGATCATCAGCACCAAAAAATATAATTTTTTCGTAAAAATGATGAACTCTTATTGCTAGCTTTTCCTTGCTGTTGCATTGTCATCTTCTTCTGTTTAACAAGTTTATTTCTCATTAATTAAGACTCTATGGCATGGGCCACATGTGTCAAACACAAGGCCCGCGGGCCAAATCCAGCCCGCCAGGCCTTGCAATGTGGCCCGCACCGCGCTGTCATCACTGCACTCCGCTGTCAGTTTATGACATTGTCAGTTTATGACTGTTCAGTAAACCATTCGGCCCGCGATTTAGGCTGGATTTTAGATTTTGGCCCCTTCTCTGATTGAGTTCGACACCCCTAGCATGGGCAGATCATAGCTTTTTTCTTTTCTCCTGATCCTGATCAGGCAACAAAGAAAAAAGCTTAGATTTGTCATGCTTCTGAAGTTATCTGCACCTCAAAAACTTTTTTCATCTTTTGGTTTTACCCTTTTCACTTTATTTTGAAGTTGTAATTTTTCTTTCCAACTCAGGGATGCATATTTTCATTTATATTTTAAGCTATCCATAGTTGCTTAAGGTATCTAACCCATCGTATCACTAGAGACAGAAGGCCTTAGGAAGAATTTTTTAAGTCATTGTGTGAGAATGAGGGTAGACATGTTTAAAATTTCAAACATAATTTATTCAAAGGATCTCCAACAGACTTTTATTTCAACTTTAAAATGTTAGTATTTACAAATTAAAATTTCTCAAAGGAACTATTATAAAATATTTGCTTGAGCTAGTCCAGGACTGAGTGAGGTAATACATTTGTGAATATTTCAGGAAACAGATCTCCTGTTCAATTCTTCTTGGAGCATGGATACTCTTTCTGATATCATGGAGAGTCAGAAGGAAAGACACATGTATGCAAGTTAGCACTCAGAAAGAGAAAATTGATGATCTAAGAAGTAACAGCACCACAGAAACTACTGGAATTACCATATATAGCCTTCCTTGACAAAACTGAAAATCAACCATGAGGACAAGGGAGATTGTAATAGTGTCTTTTTGACTGACATGTGCTCTGAATTTAGAAGGCTTTTGTAGATATCCCCAATCTTTTGTGATTAAGATCACCTTATTTCTAACCCCTTTCTACTATGAATCAAGTAATAAGAACTTAGTGTAAACTTTATGCTAGAATGATAGGAGGATAATACATGGCTCTAGTTAGTATTAAATGATACAAAATATATCTCACCACCAACTCCTACTAATTAGAATGCCTATTTTACCCTACAAAAATTTAAGTTCATACGTTACATTTTCAGTGCAATTGATTCTGCACTGCTGAAAGAATTTTGGGAGATAAGGACTGCCCATATCCCAGAAATCAATCCTAATGGACAGGTAGTTGTTCCTAAAATTCACCTGATCCATGATTAATAAAACTGGTTGGCAATAAAAAAGAAAGTGCCAGATATTTCTATGCCTCATAAAAAGTTCTCATTAAATCAAGCTTCATATAAAATTGATTTTGACCCCAAAAAAGTGGACTTCGCAGATATCCTGGCACTTTCTGATGGGAGAGTATCACAATTGTGAAAGCACATAGATATTCATTCTCACACATCACTAGCTTCCTTTCCTGTCAAAGGTAGACAGACATTTAAGTCCAAGGCCAATTTTCCTGAGAATAGATTCATTCCATTACTCTAAAGAGAGAGAAAAAAAAAAACCTCAAATCGGGGCCTTCTTTTTAAATTTAGGTCACACAAGAATGTGTGAAAGGTTTCTCAAGTTCCTCACAAAAATATCATAAACAATTTACTTAAAAATGAAATATTTGAAAAATTCTCTCAGCTACATACATAAAGAATTTTTGAAATAACTAAAGATTATCAGCACCAAAAATATATTTTTTTCATGAAAATGAACTGTATATAAACATACACTCAGTAAAAGTTGCTTAATTTGCTAAAAAAAATAACTAATTTTATTTTTTTAATATATTCTATTTATTCTTTTACAGAGAAGAAAGGAGAGGGACAGAGAGTTAGAAACATCGATGAGAGAGAATCATCAATCAGCTGTCTCCTGCACAACTCCTACTGGGGATGTGCCCACAACCAAGGTAGGGCCCTTGACCAGAATCAAACCTGGGACCTTTCAGTCCACAGGACGACGCTCTATCCACTGAACCAAACCAATTAGGGCAAATTAACTCATTTTAAATTACCCAGATCCAGATGTATTAGTATACCAGTATAATCAGCAACACATAAGTCTGGACTGGAACATCATTTTTCTCTATATCTCAATTTCTCCATCTATATCACTGTGTGTCCATATATTTATGTGATTTTTTCAACTCAAATATTTCCTGATTCTGTGATTTTAGATTCTTTTTCATGTGTTGTCAGAGCAATGGTGGTCTCTCTATTACATAACTTAGATGATTACATGACTTTTGGTTGAATATAATTCAGCGACACCCAAATAAACCTTGGTGCTCCCAAGGGAGAACAAGACTCCATATCATAAATCTTTGATTAATTAAATTTTCTGACAAAAGAAATAAATCACCAAAAAAGCAGACTTTTTATTTGTTGTTATTAAATTTTACTTTTTCTGGAGTTGGAAATATTCTATCTAAACTTTTATACTTGTATTTCTATATCACAGAATAAGCCTTTGATTCAAACTTATGAAGTGAATATAGAAATGTAAATAAAGCCCATTTTTCTTAATTTCAAGATTCAGTGCAAAGAAAAGGGGAGGAATCAATAAAAATATTTCAAAAGATGAAAATTGGTAGAGAAAAATGTTTATGTTTAATCTATGAAGATGTTCAAGAGAGAATAGATTAAAATGTATAATAGAGGAGGATTTGTTTATGGATGATTCACTCATTCAAAAATAAGTTTTGCCTCTTAGCATTTGTCTTTGCCCATATATGCGCTGTGTATATCTGTTTGAGTGTATTCAATCTAGATCAGTACAATATAGATGTGTGTACTTATTTGGGCATTTAAAGTTATGTTATTATTCTCTGATTCTACATGCTCCATTACTTATATTTTTAATACTTTGAATTTTCTGATTTTCTTTTTTTTAATTTTTTAATTACAGTTTACATTCAGTATTATTGTTTTTTTAAATATATTTTATTGATTTTGTACAGAGAGGAAGGGAGAGAGATAGTTAGAAACATCTATGAGAGAGAGTCATTGATCAGCTGCCTCTTGCACACCCCCTACTGGGGATATGCCCGCAACCAAGGTACATGCCCTTGACCGGAATCAAACCCGGCACCTTTCAGTCCCCAAGCCGATGCTCTATCCATTGAGCCAAACTGGTTTCGGCTGATTTTCTTTTTTCCTACTGATAGAAAAGGTCCATGCTAGAAGGGAGAAATATATTTTTTAAAAACTCCAGCTCAAGTAATAACCTTTTCTACAAAGCCTATGTCTATTTTCTTAGCTAATCATCATGTCCATCTGTTGTAATAACAATTAATCATCTATTCTGGTAAGCACAATTTTTGCTTATGTTTTTGTTTTCATTAATTGGTGTAATTTTTAAAGGTAGAAATCAGGTCTCTCTCTCTCTCTCTCTCTCTCTCTCTCTCTCTCTCTCTCTCTCACACACACACACACACACACACACACACACACACACACACACAATAAACAACAGATTTATTCCAAAGCATGGCAGTGGAGTGAGGGACAGAGGCAGGCTAAATTGAGAGGAAAAATCAAGCACTGTCCTCCCTTTTCTAAGTAGTTATAATACTTCCTGAATGGGAGCTTTGACTCTGTAACCTTAAAAGGTTAAGGTCTTCATTGCCTGCAACCATCGCCCTGTTTCAGGAGTAGGCTCTGATTGTGAAAAATTATTTACTGATTACATGATACCGATCACAGACAATAATTGACACGATGGGACAAATGAAGCCCCATATATATTTCTGCAGATTGAGAAAAACATCAGTGCAAACAACCCAGTGTATGTGCAGGGAATTTTAGCCTAGTAGCTCTGCCAAGTTAAGCAAGTTATATCATTTGCTCTAAGAAGATTTTCATAACAATAAGTCTATGCTTTTTGTCTAAACAAAACGTGTCAAAAAGGGAAAATAACCTACTAGAATTCTCCATTTACTCTGAATCATTAGTATTTTGGCAGGAGAGGGAAGTTTTTTGGAGGGCTGGATCATTTTCTCTCCCTCTGAGGGTAAATTATCAACACAGCATTTTGTTCTTTCTGATTCTGGCTGGTCTCTGAAAGGGTGAAGTCCTGTAAAGGTACGTGTATTCTACTAACATGATCTATGGGGGAAAAGGGGATTTATGATGGTCATAAATCTCACAGCCTCTGAGAAAACGTCCAGAGCAGGCACGTGATGCCAACCAACTGACACATATAAATGATGCATTTTCCGCTAGGGCCACAGCTCATCTCCATAATCCACACAACTGCTGAGAAGACAAAGTGAGAAATACAGTCTGTCCAATTCCATGGCTAAAACAAAATAAGCTTCAGTTAATCATTTATCGACCTCCCCAAACCATAGGCCCAGAAAGTAAATACCAACAGACTGCAACGATCGGGGAAATTTGGTGGGAAATTTTGCATTTATAAATAAAACCATAAACAACAACCATACGTGCATGTACATGAAAACATCAATATTGCATACTCCCTTTATTTCACTAGAATTTTCTCAGGAATGAAAGTTCACATTAATATGTGAAGCTATTATTGTTGTGAAAGAAGTTTTATTTAAACTTATAGGAGCCAAATTTTCTTGAAAGAACCCTCCAAACTCCTAGTTCAGTTGAATTTTGTAATTAGGGAAAAAATGATTTCTGTATAATTTTATTTAATTTGCTTAGTATGTTGATAGTTTGTGTATATGTGTCACAGATGATAGGAGATATTTGGCCTGTGCAAATGGAGACACACAGGCAAATGTGTGGAAGAGACTCCATGACATCTGACCATCTCCTCGTTCCTTCCAATGTTTAATCTCCACTTAGGGTCCCTGAGATGGTGAACACCTAGGGAACCAGTAAGTAATGGCATCTCCATGGTTTTCTTTCTTTTTTTAAATATATTTAATTGACTTCAGAGAAGAAGGGAGCGAGAGATAGAAACATCAATGATAAGAGAGAATCATTGATCAGCTGCCTCCTTATGCCCCGCACTGGGGATGGAGCCCACAATCCATGAATATGCCCTGACTGGGAATCAAACTGTGACCTCCTGGTTCATAGGTCAATGCTCAACCACTGAGCCATACCATCTGGACCTGCTTTTCTTCTTACATACTAGAGTTTTATCAGTATCCCTTTATCCTCAGCCCACCCTGATCCTTATTTTCTCTCCCATCGTGCTATTGCTGAAACATGACTGCCCTCTTATTCCACACTATGAAAGAAATAAATGAAGGCTGAGATGCAAACAAAGAAAAGTTGCTTACCTTCTTTTAGGTACTCACTATATATATCTTATCTAATAAAAGAGCAATATGCAAATTGACCATCACTCCAACACACAAGATGGCTGCCCCCATATGGACACAAGATGGCCACCACAAGATGGCCAGCAGGGGAGGGCAGTTGGGAGGGACCAGGCATGCAAGGAAGGGAAGTTGGGGGCAATCAAGCCTGCAGGGGAGAGCAGTTAGGGGTGACCAGGCAGGCAGAAGAGGGAAGTTGGGGGTGACCAAGCCTGCAGGGGAGGGCAATTGGGGGGACCAGGTCTGAAGGGAGGGCAGTTAGGGGCAATTAGGCTGGCAGGTGAGTGGTTATGGAGTGATCAGGTTGGCAGGCAGAAGCGGTTAGGGGCAATCAGGAAGGCAGGCAGGCAAGTAGTTGGGAGCCATCAGTCCTGGATTGTGTGAGGGATGTTCCAGACTAGAGAGAGTGCAGACTGGGCTGAGGGACACACCCCTCCCCATGAATTTCATGCACCGGGACTCTAGTACATATATAATTGTACAAGAGCTCTTTCTGATTTACTAGCTCTAGTAACTGTTAATTAACCTTTCCACATTAAAAAACAATTTATTATTTCAGAGATCACAATATTTATGGTTTTTATCATCTGGTTCATACTTACCATAGGAACACATATTTGATATAGTAGAAAATTAGTAATGTATGTATGTATGTACATATGCATGTATATATGTATGTATGTATCTACCTATCTATACACATAGCTACACATATACATATACACATACACACATATAATAGAGCATATTTCAGTGTCTCAGAATCTTACAATGGGAAATAAAAGCTAAAATTCTGGACAGCACAGGTAAATGTTTCAGGATTTAGACACAGCATTCACCTCCCTCACCTCCTGTATTTATATGAATGGACTACTAGGTACTTCTACATTTCATGACTTCAAGATAAAACAAATGGAATAAACAATTGCAAGATAGACAGCATGTAAAAAATTCACTTATGCTGTTATCTGAAATCATGTACTAGTATATGGAGATATATTTTACATAAATTAGAAAAATTGACACATATTCAGGTTACTGTGGATAGGATACATTTATAAGATTTGATTATAACAAAATCAATGATGTCACCATATACAAGAATAAACTTAAAAGGATTTAAATATGTAAATATCAAGACCTGACAGGTAACTAAGTTGGTTAGGGCATTGTCCTTATATGCCAAAGTTGTAGGTGCAATCTCCAGTTAGGGCATATACAAGAAACAACCAATGAATGCCTAAATAAGTGCAATAACAGATTGACCTCTCTCTCTCTCTCTCTCTCTCTCTCTCTCTCTCTCTCTCTCTCTCTCTCTCTCTTTCTCTCTCTCTTTCTCTCTCTCTCTCTCTCCCTTACTTTCTCTCTCAAATCAATAAATTAGCCTGGCCAGTGACGACACTCAGTGGTTGAGTATTGTTTGGTCAGGGCACATGTCCACATTGCAGGACTGATCTCCAGTGTAGGGCAGGAGGCAGCTGTTCAATGAGTCTCTCTTATCATTGATGCATCTATCTCTCTCTCCCTTCCTCTTTGAAATCAATAAAATAATTTTTAAATAAATAAAATCAATATTTTATTTTTTTAAATATATTTTATTGATTTTTTTTACAGAGAGGAAGGGAGAGAGATACAGAGCTAGAAACATCGATGAGAGAGAAACATCAACCAGCTGCCTCCTGCACACCCCCTACCAGGGATGTGCCCGCAACCAAGGTACATGCCCTTGACCGGAATCAAACCTGGGACCCTTCAGTCCGCAGACCAATGCTCCACCACTGAGCCAAACCGGTTTTGGCTAAAATCAATATTTTAAATGTAACATGTAAAACTCCTAGAAGAAAATATAGGCAATAAAATCTCAGACATTGCTCTTAATTTTGTTTTTGCTGCTGTATCTCCTCAGGCAAGGGAAACAAATGAAATATAAACAAATGGTACTACATTGAACTAAAAAGTTTTGACAGCAAAGGAAACCATCAACAAAATGAAGACTACTTACTAAATAGGAGAACATATTTGCAATTAATACATTTGATAAGGGGTTGATATACAAAATTGATGAAGAAATCAGATAACTCAACACCAGAAAAACAAAAACAAAAACAAAACAATTAAAAAGTTGGCAGAAGACCTGAGTTGATGCTTCTCCAAGGAACACATACAGATGGCCGTAGACATGAAAAGATGTTCAACCTCACTAATCATTAGAGAAATGTAAAAAAAACAAAAAACGAACAAACAAAAAAAAAAACAACCCACAATGAGATAAATACCACCTCACACCTGTCAGAATGGCTATCAATAATAAATCAATAAACAACAAGTATAGAGAAAAGAGAACCCTGCTGCATTGTTGGTAGGAATGCAGATTGGTACAACCACTATGGAAAACAATGTGGAGGTTCCTCAAACAATTACAAATAGAATTGCCTTATGACCCAGTCATTCCCCTTCTGGGATTTAGCTGAAGAAACCTAAGAATATATATGCTTTTATGTTCATTTCAACTTTATTCACAATTAGAAGTCCAGTGTACAAAATTGTGCACAGGGGTGGAGGGGGTCCCTCAGCCAAGTCTGTGCCCTCTTGCAATCTGGGACCCCTTGGGGGATGTCCCACTGCCAGGAATCGGGCCTAAACTGGCAGCCAGACATCTCTCTCGCAATCCAGGACACTATGCACCAATGATCATACTTTTCATACAGGTGAAAGGCATCTTGCTGTTGTATGGGCAGCTACATATTTTGCCCTGATTATAAAAGTAGTACATAACATGATCCTTCTGAGGCAGTAGTACCATTTTCCCCAGCTTATGGGTGGAAACACTGAAGCAGAGAGAAGTTACGTAATTGGCTTTGTCAATTACGTAACTTCTAGTTATAAGTATTAGAATCAGGGCTGACCACAAAATGCACAAGCCAGAGTCCATGCATGTCATCACTGCATCATCCTATTTTTTCAGTGTTAGAGTAGCCATGCCAGGTTTTGATTTTTAAATCTAAGTGACTGTTCTCAATATATAGTGTAGGGTCCCTAGACCTGGCCAGTGATCAGGGCTGATCTGTGGGGTGACTGGTAGGATGATGGGGGGCCTCAGCTGGCACCCAACTTGGCTGGTTGGCCTGGTTCCACCCACTTGTTGAGCATATTACCCCTGGTGGTCAGTGCATGTCATAGCAACCAGTTGTTCTGCTGTTCAGTAGATTTGCATATTGGGGTTTTATTACATAGGATAGCCAAGCTATGGAAGCAACCCAAGTGCTCATCAATAGATAAGTGGCTAAAAAAAAGCAGTGGTGCATACATAATGGAAAACTACTCAGTTGTAAAAAAGAAGGAAATCTTACCCTTTGGGACAGCATTGATGGACCTAGAGGGTATTATGTTAAGTGAAATAAGTCAGACAGAGAAAGACAAAAGCCATGATTTCATTTATATGTGGAATCAAAGGAACAAAAATGAACAAACAAACAAAATAGGAATAGACTCATAGATACAGAGAATAGACTTATGGTTGGCAGAGGTTAGGGGGGGGGGGGTTGGGAGACTGGGTGAAGAAGTAAAGGGATTCAGAATCACAAATTGGTAGTTACAGAATAGTCACAGATATAATTACAGCATATGGAATACAGTCAGTAATATAATAACTATGCATGGGGTCAGGTGGTTACTGGTAATATTGAAGGGACCACTCTATAAAGTATATGATTGTCTAACCACTATGGATACACCTGATAAAAATAAAAAAGTAATATTGAATGTAAGCTGTAATTTAAAAATAAAAACAAACAAGAACGTATCAAAACCCCAGCCTGGAAGTAATGGTTGCAAATTAAAAATTTGATTACACTGCAGTAGTGTGTGTATACAAGTATGTGTGTGGTCACATGCATATTCCCCAATGATCCTCCTTGGGAAAGAGGATCATTAAAAAGCATATCAACAACCATAAATTCTATCCAAAGAGAAATAATTAGTTCAGCTTATTCTGCTTTATAGAAAAATCTACCTACAATTAAATAATCAAGTGAAGTCTGGATCTTTTAATGTATAAAAGAATGAATACTGCCTCTGGGAATTACAGTGTTACTTTAAATTTTATACCAATGCTAATATTCTTACACACAAAATTGATGTTGAAATTACATTGGGAAACTCTGATTATAATGGAGGGGGAACAGGCAGAGCTAATAGTTGACTTACAGCTAAAGCTTTTTTGTAGAACAGTAACACATACTCTCAAGAAAGAGTATGCATTGTAAATAATACCAGAAGTTTGAGAGGAAATAGAGGAGGCATATAAAAATGCTTCAGAAAGTCAGAAAAGCTGATTGATGATGGGAAGATGAAACCCAACTTCCAAAGTCAGTGACTACATTGTCTTTAAAAGAAAATAAAGTTTCTGGCATGAGGAGAAGGTAACATAAAATTGTGCTGAAGGAGAGAAATTCTGTAAAGGAAGAGATGTGGACTTGGAATTACTAAGATGGAAGTGCTATGAAGGACACTGAAAGAAGTAAGTCATTAGCTAGTTAGTGCACAGTTAAACTCCCAAGTTTTTATGGAGAAGCCATAGCCATCAAACCATTTCCTTTGATGACCCATCTAACTGCCTATGGGCAGAATAACCCAACCAGGGCAGGCTGTCAGGTAACCAGCCAATGACTCAAGAATTCAAAGATTGCTACTTCCCAAAAGTTTGCTGTTTCTTCTTTCTTCTTCTTACTGAAATCCTGCATTTGCCTTTCATAGATTAGATCAATGTGTGCTTTAGATTCCTTTGTGTACAAGTAAAATGCCATATCGATAACTACATATATGTTTGAGTTCTTTGACAGGAAGATTGAGGCTAGATGGAGAGTTCAGAGGGAAACTTTGGCTGAGCAGGCCTGGGTTAAAACAGGAAACACTCCAGATCCCTGAAGGAGATGATTATAATCCTCTTTAGCCACAGAGCCTCCTAAAATAGGCTTCCACTTCTCAACTTCCTATTAACTCAAAATAAGCAGAGTTTATGTGGAAGTGGGCACCATTCAACTTTATTACCCTGAAAGGATAAAATAAGGATTTACCTGCACAAGGAAACAATACTGCACTGCTTTTATTTTATTTTTTACAAAGTAAACCTTTTGTTTTAGAACAGTTTTAAATTTATCAAAAACTGCAGATTTCCCATATACCACACATGCAATCTCTCCCATTACATTACATCTTACATGGCGTTAGTATTATATATTTGTCACAACTTATTAACTGATGTTAATACGTTATTAACTAAAATCCATAATCTTTCAAATTTCCTTAGTTTTCACCCATCATGTTTTGGTCTGTTTGTTTTTGTTGTTGTCCCAGGATACCACATTACAGTTAGTCATCATGTCTCCTTAGGCTCGTGGCTGTGGCAGTTCATCAGACATTCCTTCTTTTTTTATTACCTTAACAGTTTGAAGATTCTTGGACAGGTATTTTTTAAAATTTCACTCAATATGGATTTCTCTTTTTTAAATTTGTTTTTATTTATTTTTTTCAATATGGATTTGCGTAATGTGGGATTTGTTTCTTTTGTATTGACTTTATTGTGGTAACATTGGATAATAAAATTATATAAGTTTCAAGTGTACAGTTCTATAATACATCATCTATATATTGTATTGTGTGTTCACCACCCCAAGTCAAGACTCCTTCCATCACCATTTATCATCGATTTACCATCTTCTACCTCCTCGCCCTTTCCCTTTGGTAGTCACATGCTGTTGTCTGTGTCTGTGGGGATTTTTTGTTTGTTTGGTTGGTTGGTTGGTTGGTTTTCATTCTTTTGCTCAATCCCTTCATCTTTTCCCCCAGCCTCCCAACACCCCTCTACTCTGACAGCTGTTAGTCTGTTCTTTGTATCTATGAGTCTGTTTCTATTTTGTTTGTTAGATTACTTTGTTCATTAGATTCCACATATAAGTGAAATCATAGGGTGTTTATATTCCTCTGACTGGCTTATTTCACTTAGCATAATGCTCTTCAGGTCCATCTGTGATTTTTTTTTTTTTTTTCATGATTAGACTCAATGTGTGTTTTGGGGAGGAAATCCAAAAGATAAAAATAAATTTTCTTCATATCAACATGACTTATCACTGTTGATGTTAACCTTGACTGCATGGTTCAGGTAGTGTTTCTTAGGGTCTCCCACCAGGTAATTAGTCAATCTTTTCCTCCCTTTCATACTGTAATTAACTTTTGGAGGAGATTCCCAATGCACAGTCCACACCTAAGGAGTGGGGATTTATGTTCTATATCACTGAAGACAGAGTTTCTACATAAATTATTAGGAATTCTTTATCTTCACTATTTATTTATAAATGTTTGAACTTAAGGATGTTCATTTTATATTTTGGATTATAATCTGATATACTTTATTCCTCATTTTCTCCCCTAATTTTTGCCATTGTCTATTGAATTCCATCTTTAGCCACTCTCCCTTTTCTGGGATCAATGAATAGGACCAAAAGTTCCAACCCTCTAATCATATAGTTGTTTCCACAGACAACCAGCCCCCATCTCCCCATTTTAGACATCTTTGTAGTTCTCATCATAGGAAATTCTAAGGGTTTTAGGGGCTTCCAAATATATACATTCTTGCTCCTTAGTCTTTAACTTCATATTTTCACATTTGATATTGTGAGTTATAAGAAATATATTGAAGGTGAAAAATGAAGTTGAAGACTAAGGGGCAGGGGAATCATCTTGTAGGTCAAAGTAAGAAGTTTTAATTATAAGTTAGATGGGAAAAAAGTAAGATGCTGATCAGGAAGGAGATATGATCTGGTGTGAATTTAAAAGATAATTCCTGTTGCTATATGAAAAATAACCACCCATGGCAAAAACTTGAACAAAGGAGATAAGGTAAATGGCTATGACAGGGGTTGGCAAACCATGGCTCTCGAGCCACATGCAGCTCTTTGGCCCCTTGAGTGTGGCTCTTCCACAAAATACCACGGCCTGGGCGAGTCTGTTTTGAAGAAGTGGTGTTAGAAGAAGTTTTAAATTTAAAAAATTTTGACTCTTAAAAGAAATTTCAATCATTGTACTGTTGATATTTGACTCTGTTGACTAATGAGTTTGCCGACCACTGGGCTATGATAATTCTTCATGAGGGCGTCGGTGGCTTGACTAAAATGGGAGCATTGGATATGTCTTTATAAGAAGTGGTCAAACTCAAGATACATTTTAAATATAAATTTCATAGGACTTAAAGATTAATTTGAAGCCAAAAGTTAGGTAAATGAAATATTTTGGTAACTGGTTTGCCATTGAATATATTACTAATTATATCATATTTTTATTTATTTATTTTCTAGAGGCCCTGTGCACAAAATTCATGGATGGGGGAGGGAGAAGGTGGTGGTGTCCCTCAGCCCAGCCTGTTCCCTCTCCAATCTGGGATGCCTCAAAAGATGTCCAACTGCCCATTTAGGCCCGATCCTAGTGGACATCCCTGGGATCAGTCGCACAGTCCGACATCCCTCTCACAATCCAGGACTGCTGGCTCCCAACTGCTCACCTGCCTGCCTTCCAGATTGCCCCTAACCACTTCTGCCTGTCAGCCTGATTACCCCTTAACCACTCTCATACCAGCCTGATTGATGTTTAACTGTTCCGCTGTCAGCCTGTCTGCCCCCAACTTCCATCCTCTGCAGGCCTGGTCACCCCCAACTGCCCTCCCTTGCAGGCCTGGTGCCTCCCAACTGCCCTCCCTTGCTTGCTTGATCATCCACAACTGCCCTCCCTGCTGGCCTGGTCCCTCCTAACTGCCCTCCCCTGCTGGCCATCTTGTGGTGGCCATCTTGTGTCTACATTGGGGCAGGTTCTTTGACCACATGGGGGCAGCCATCTTGTGTGTTGAAATGATGGTCAATCTGCATATTACTCTTTTATTAGATAATATTTATTTAGTTATTGATTGATTGATTGATTGATTGATTGATTTTGAGTGTGGGTGGTTTCTATTTGGGTGGAATTACATCCCTTGCTTTCCAAAGTCCCATTTTTCTTATTCCAGGCCTGGAAGATGTCCAGCTTGGGATTTAGTAAAGCTAGATGAAAAGCCAGAGTCCTAGGCTTTGAAGGTGAGCATATTATGCCAGGAATATACCTCATTGGTGTAGGAATCATTTAGGCTGTTTATTTTTAAGAAACATCAGACATAGTAAAAGTTTAAAATTTGAGTGTAAGTTACCCTTTAATAGGAGACATTTAAATTTATTAGGAGAATCTTCATTTGTAAGGCTATCTCCCTTTGTGTACCAGGAAGAGAAGAATGACTCTAAACACGTAGAAAACAAAGACTTAAATGTGGCTAAAAACCTTAATCTTGTTTATTTTGTTTTTCCTTGTAACCTCCCATAACTGGCTTTCCCCATGTCTCCTCCCCAAACATCTTCTTTCTTTAGCTGGAGATGGTATTAAAGGGGGTGGCTTTGGCCATTTCTGGGAATGGCTCAGTTTTTCTAGGCCTTTCCCATGTATACATGATATATATATAAGATCACCTTCAGTGGTGGGCCTCCAATCTTTCCCCATGGCCAGTTGGTTCCAACCTAATCTTGTTGATTACGCTTTACCTTGTAACCTCCCATAACTGGCTTTCCCCATGCCCTCCCCACCGCAACATCTTCTTTTGTCTTTAGCTGGAGATGGTATTTAAGGGGGTAACTTTTGCCATTTCAGGGAGTTGTTCAGTTTTCCTGGGTCTCTCTCATATATAGAAGAATTATACATGTTATTAGGATTCAGTTTGCTTTTCTCAGGTTAATTTGCCTTTTGTTACAAAGAGCTGCCAAGGAAATATCACAGTCAAGCACTATATAGAACAAGGCTTTACTTACGTAAAGGAGAGCAGAGCAAAATCACCTTCAATGGTGGGTCTCAGTTCCTCACGGCCAGCGGGTCTCTCCCAGTGGCCAGATGCAGAGCAGTTTGTCTATGTGCACCCCTCTGATGCCAGAGTCAAAGGAACCTTGTCCCCTCCCATCGGAAGACAGATAACACAGTAGGGTTTGTCAGGTGCCGTATTACGTACGCACTTTCAGCAGAGACAAAAGAGCACTCATCAAGTCTGAAACAAGGAAAGATGTTCCCACACAAGATGATAAGCTGGGCACAGGCTGTGAGGACACTATCTCTTGGTAAGGAAATGTTTTAGGTCCAAGGCCCATTCTCCTGTGGCTGAGTAGGGGTGGAAAGACTGCACAAAGGAGACTGCATTTGCCAACAGTTGTGAATAATGGACAAGAGAAGACAAGACTCTTTGTATATTTTCATTATGTACTATGTATTTATGAGACTCAAGTGAAATATGCTGAAAATTTAGAAAATAAAAAGTGGTTGCTAGTTATAGATTAATATACAATCAAGAATTTTGATCCACATATTAAAAGGAACATTCAAAAATATAACTGAAAAGATGAGTGCTAAATATTAATCCACTAGTAGTGATGGATAAATGCACTTAAATATCAATGAACTGTACACCTATAAATGGATGAGACAGTAAGTTATATGTAAAACTATATATATTTTAAATACATATAAAACTATGTCTATATACCAAAATAAAAAAGTGAATAAAGACTATTTAAAAATAAATAACTAGGAATCCCTAATATAATACATCAAGTAATAAATTTATCAAGGAAAGTGTAAGATTTATACAAAAAAATATAAGATTCCACTGAAAGAACTAAAACAATTTTGGGTAAATTGAAAGAAATAGTGTGTTTCTGTATTTAAAAATTAGATAACAAGTATACCTATTCTTCTTAATTAAAATAGGATATATCAAAATAGAATTAGGGCAACCAGATGATTTATTGTTTTAACTTAACAAAATGATATAAATATATTCAGGAAAAGTTTTCTTCAAGAATATGATGCAGAAATATGAAAAATAAGATTACTACAGCAAAAATGATTTTATTAAAGGCAAAGCGATAAATGGAATAAGAAATTAAGTGCATAATGATATATGCCTATGACTTTCTTTTTAATTCAGTCTTCCAAGTTTCTCTTTAAATGTGGGGATTCATCCCATGAACGTATAGTTTTACAATTTATGTTCTGGTCTTGTTCCTTCAATCTCACTTCAAGTTTACAAATTATTTTGTCTTTATTTTTTTCCTAACGTTTACTAGATTGCTATGTTACTATTAATTATATTTTTTTTCCTTTGTTAATTGGACATTATACTGGTTCTTACCATCATTCTACTAGTATTAGTTTTCTGCCTTCTGTGCTCAGACTCAAAAGTATCTTAAAATAGAAAGAAAATGCTGACCATGTTTCTTGACTTTATCCCCTACACCAGTAGGATGAAACATTTTGAACATTTCTTCACTGGTACATACTCCTACAAATTGATTGGAATACTTTCACTTAACTCCTTCTTTGCTCACTCATTCTTAGGTTTTAATGATAGTTTAGTACTTTTTTTCTTAAATCCTCACCTGAGGATATTTCTCCATTGATTTTTAGAGAGAGTGAAAGAGAGAGGGAATGGCAGAGGGAAATATCAATGTGAGAGAAACACATCAATAGATGGCCTCCTGCACAAGCCCTGACGAGGCCAGGGCTGGAGAGGAGCCTGCAACTGAGGTACATGCTTTTGATAGGAATTGATCCCCAATAGAGAGTGTGCAGAAGGCAGCAAATAGATATTTCTCTCTCATTGGTATTTCTAACTCTCTATCCCTCTCCCTTCCTCTCTGTAAAATCAATAAATATATATTTATAAAAAGAATTAATTTTCCTAATGCAAAAAGGGAAAGAAGCCACCTTTCAGAGCATTTTTGTTAGAAAACCTATCATTGTAAATCTTTATCTGCTTGTAGGAAACATATATAAATCTTTTAAACACCTAAATAAGCTCCTTTACAGCTTTAAAATTTTATATAAAGCTCTTTAAAACTTTATAATCTTTCTCTAGGACCAGGGAGCCAAGTTTTTGAAATATAATCATCAGCCATAGCTGGTTTGGCTCAGTGGATAGAGTGTTGGCCTGTGGACTGGAGGGTCCCAGCTTCAATTCCAGTCAAGGGTACATGCTCAGGTTGTGGACTCAATCCCCAGTAGGGGGCATGCAGGAGGCAACTGATTAATGATTCTGTCTCATCATTGATGTTTTTATCTCATTCTCCCTCCCCCTTCCTCTCTGAAATCAATAAAAAAATATTTTTTAAAAAGAAATACAATCATCAAAGAAGATGGCATCCCCACCTCATATTTTCTGTGGGAAACTAGGAGCCTAAAACTTTAGCAGGAGTCTTTTTCCAAAACTACCTCCTATATTATGATAATTTTTTTCTTTTGGATAAAATCAATTAGCTAACCCAGATGGTCAGCCCAATTATCAGTGAATTGAGGATGAACTCTGTGCTGTTAAGTCCTCTTACGAGAAGACTAGTTATTTAAAAAAAATAAAAATAAAGTGATTTTGAAGAAGCATATAAATGACATTAATTTTATGCCAAGAAAAATAAAGGAGAAATCTAAAAATACAAGGAGAAGAATAAATAAATAAGAAACTTAGCATTTATATATATATATATGTATATATATATAATGAAAGCATAATATGCTAATTAGACCAGACAGACGAAGCAGAGCCACTTGCATGAATTTCATATATATATTTATTTCAGAGAGGAAGGGAGAGGGAGAGAGATAGAAATATCAATGATGAGAGAGAATCACTGATCGGCTACCTCCTGCATATCCCACACTGGGGGTAGAGCTTGCAACCCTGGCATGTGCCCTGACCAGGAATTGAACCATGACCTCCTGGTTCATAGGTTGAAGCTCAACCCCTGAGACATGCCAAATTGGCAGGATGTGTTACATTTTTAAAAATTACTTCCTTCCTAAATATGCACAAATTGGATCACAGAGTTGAACTAAACATCAGTGGCAAAATGTGGATTTCTTTTTGATGGCTACAAAATGCAAAGTATCAAGACTCTGTGAGCTGTTGCCCTTTTACTCAGATACCTCACATTTCTGACACTGCTCTTTTAAAGTCTGATTCCAGAAAAAGTTTTGAGTTTGGTTACTCAAGCTGTAGAGTGAATTATATCAATGTGTGACTACTCTTCCTTATATTATGTATTGTGATGCACTGCTTCATAATTGAAAGAGCACCAGACTTAGAGTCAGAAGAATATGCATTTTAATTCCCATGATGTCACTAAATTAGGTGTGGGGGCTGGAGAAAATGTATTTATTTTTCCGACCTTGTTTACTTTCTGGAAAGGAGAATAAGGTTTTCTTTATAGTAATACTAAAGACCAGGTGCACAGATTTGTGCATATTAAAAGGAAATTAATAAGAAGGTGACCAGCAGGGTGGGACTGGGCAAGACAGGCCAGACATGCTCTGGAGCCAATCTCCTGTGGTCCCACCCCTTGGCTGGCAGCACCTGGGGTGGCTCAGGGGCTGGAAGGGCATCTGCAGAGTGAGTGGGGACCCTCTGGCAGGTGGGATCCCTCAGCCTGGCTGCAGACTAAAGCCGAAACTAGCAGTCTAACATTGCCCAAGGGGTCCTAGAGGGCACTCAGCAAAGATGCCTGCCCCCTGGTGGTCAGTGCACATCATACATACCGGCCGGTCGGCCAGTCAGTTAGCCTTTTATCTATATAGATTGTGACAATTAAATGTAATATTGAATATGAATTCAATAAATGGTATCAATCAATATTTTGTTCTTACTGCCGAAACTGGTTTGGCTCAGTGGTAGAGCGTCGGCCTGCGGACTGAAAGGTCCCGGGTTCGATTCCAGTCAAGGGCATGTACATTGGCTGCGGGCACATCCCCGGTGGGGGATGTGCAGGAGGCGGCTGGTCGATGTTTCTCTCTCATCGACGTTTCTGGCTCTCTATCTCTGTCCCTTCCTCTCTGCAAAAAAATCAATAAAATATATATTTTTATATATATATATATATATATATATATATATATATATATATATATATATATATTGTTCTTACTAATATTACTATTGTTACCTTTGTTCTTATTTTCATCTTTAGTTATAGCAACATTGGGCATGATACATATTCTCTTATAGCCACAGTCTCCAAATATGTCAAGTGGGAATAATAATAGTATCTATTTACTGGCTAATGTAAGGGTTAAATGAGTTAATATATGTAAATCACATAGCAGAATGCCCTTCACAATGTAAATGCCATATAAATGTTAGCCATTATTATCAGTATTAGAGGAATTTGATTTTATGTTCATCCATGAATAGATTACTGGGGGGTATTTGAGGTATATAAAATGGGTTCTATAAAAAGTAACCTCACAGGGTAATCTGATCATAAAGTCTCTAAGACAGGTCATAGTGGGCAGCCACACCCAAAGCATGTAACTTTTTTAGTAAAAGGTTTATTTTTGCCTTAAGCAAGCACTGTTCATTGTTTCTGTGTACCTAGGTTAACACACCTTTGAAATAAGAGTAATCATTCTATATCCAGCTATGAACCAGGAGGTCACTGTTCAATTCCCAGTCAGGGCACATGCCTAGACTGTGGGCTCCATCCTCATTGTGGGGCATGCAGAAGACACTGACCTATGATTCTCTCTCATCATTGATCTTTTTATCTCTCCCTCTCCTTTCCACTCTGAAATTAATAACATATATATATATATATATATATATATATATATATATATATATATGTGTGTGTGTGTGTGTGTGTGTGTGTGTGTGTGTGTGTGTGTGTGTCTATATGTCTATATATCTATATACCTATATACCTATATATCTATATATCTATCTATATATACAATACATACACACACACACACTGAGTGGTCAGATTATTATTATCTCTGAACACATAATAATCTGGCCACTCAGTGTGTGTGTGTGTATTAACCATAACTATCCTGTAATCTAATCCCACCTTCCTTTTTCCTGTCTCCATGTGATATTCCTCATGTTCCCTTCTTAATTCCAAATGTCTAAAAGAAACTGCAAGAGTGTCATTCTCCAGAGCATTTCAGATCTTGCTTTCTGTTAATTGTTGGCACAAGTAAATGCCCTAAAAGTTCTTTATAGGTTTGGAAATTTCTTAACAAGTTGATAAAAGTGTGATTTAGGTGGAAGGAAATTACCAACTTTAAAAAGGTAGTTTTCAAGCCAGTTATGATGGATAAATGCAGTTTAATTTGGCTGGAGAATTCTAGGAGACTGAGCATTATACAGCCTCAGAGTTATCCATCGAAAGAGGTTAGGAGTTTGTCTCCATCAGTTCCTGGCAGTCATGCTAAATGCTGCTAGCAGGTAGATGGCTGGGATTGGCATTAACACCCTCATTCATAGTCTGCGTGCAGGCAGAGTGTGCTCCACGGGTCAGAGAGACACTTCAACAACATCACAGGTACTGGCAGTTGGAAGCTTGCAGATAGGTGCTGAAATGTCACATGCCAAAGAAATATATGGGTGGGACAGTATCAACATCTGCCACCTACTACCAACACAGAGCACAGAGTATATGCTAAAGTTTGCTGATTGAATTGTTGAATGATGTTGTAGACCTGGAAAATAACTTTTGTATTTGTTTCAGGGTTTACTTGATTTCCCATGTAGAATAGAAATTAGCTCTGTCTTTGTCACCTGACGATGGCTGCAACTTGAAATTTTTATCTGTCATTCCTGGGGTTTGCTAGTTTACAGTCACCCTCTAAGTTCACTTACTTTAAAAAGTATACACCTTGAAGAAAATTGTACCTACCTGCTTATAACTTTCTGTAATACTCCAAAGAATATGAAATAAAACTTTCCACATTTTATGACAGTAATAAAACAAAAAGTGATATTCTGACAATGATCAAGTAGGTGTAAGCTGTTTTAAGACAATTCTATTAAAAAAAAGAAACACGCAAAAACATATGGAAATATGGTAACCTCTTGCACAGATTTTCAAAAAGGAACATAAATGATACCTGGATCAACTACTGAGTATTTAAAAACCGCAGGTTCTTTCCATGCACATTCAGACTACCATGTAACCATGCTGACAAAATTTGCTAAACAAGTACTGCTTAAAAGGATTTCACATCCCTGAGAGAAAAAGGCAACCCATAATATAAAGCATTACACTGCAAGTGAAGCTGGCTTGTTGGTAATACGACATTGATTTGTGTTGCTTCAGATCCTAGAGGCAATAGGAAAACTTTGTAACACTCAGCTACAAAATAAACCTTTTACTTTGCTTCCCTGTGTATTCCTTCTCTGTGGTCCACAGATATTTTCTGAATCATTGACTTCTTATTTCCACAGCATATAGAAATCTTAGAAGAGTGGGTAAAGTGTTTATAAGGTTGAAAATGGACCCCATCAATTTGCAATCATAACAATATGATTGCAAATTGATGGGGTCCATTTTCAACCTTACAAAATTAACAAGTGTGATCCCTAGTTGTGTTCATGGTGGAGTAAAGAATGTGGCAGTGAATAGCTACTTAGACACTGAAATCAGATGGTGGGTATTAAGACAACTACTGTGTATGAAGCAACTAAATAAACTATTTTAAACAAATGTGTCCTTCAGCAATGCTTCTCAACAGATCACTGGATAGAAAAGCTTTGATCTTGAATAAACCATTACATCTGCTATGTCCTGTTTCCATTTTATTTATTTATTTTTAAATCCTCACCCGAGGATATTTTTCCATTGATTTTTTAGGGAGAATGGAGGAGAGAGTGAAAGATAGAGAAAAATATCAATGTGACGGAAACATTGATTGGTTGTCTTCTGTATGTGCCCAGACCTGAGCTCTGGCTGGGGAGGAGCCTGCAACCAAGGTATGTGGCCTTGACCAAAATCGAACATGGAACCCTTCAGTTCACAGGCCAAGTCTCTATCCACTGAGCCAAACCAGCTAGGGCCTGTTTCCATTTTAGCTGCATAATTTTTGGTTATATAAATGACTGTATGACCTCTCCCCAAGTGGAGAGAAGGAATTTTGACCAAATAAGAACTCTCTCCATTGCCTTTTTTTCTGGAAGTCTGCATGGCTGAATCAGACTCACAATGTTTCTGTCCATTAAGTTCCTATAAACAGTCTGGTGTCCTCACAAATCTTGTGGTCTGATGTTCAAGAGTGGAGGTTCCGGATATAGCAAGTCTGATTTCAAACGTTAGCTCTGCCAAGTTTATCATCTGAGTCAGCATGAGCACATGAATTTAACTTCTCTAAGACTCAGTTTCTTAATCTGAAAAATACAAATAATACCAGTATAGAATCAATAATAGGCTTGCTGTGGGGATAAAGTGAGATAATTAAGGTAATGTCTGGTTTATCTTAAATTCTCAAATTGTAAGCTGATTAAAATTTTAAAACCTTATCTTTTTCCTACTGTCTTCAGTGACTACATACTATATACTATGCTTTGGAAAAGATTCCTTATGATTTTAATTATATAACTTAATAACATGGAGGCCATGAAATTCTTTTCCAAAGAAGACCAAGATTGGGATAACCCCTCAATAGAAAAATAATGCAAGTCTATCTTCCTTTACCTTAATAAGCAACAGTAATATTAATTTCCTCCCAGAAAACTTAGATTAAAAAGGATCAAACACATATTCTATGACTACACATATTATGTTTGGATTTCATACTAAGTTATTAGCTATTTTCTATTAATTTGGAAAATTTAAATTGACTGTCTGCCAATATACTTTACTATTCATTTACTGGTAGTGAAAACATTGCTTTGCCATTGTAAACATATGATTATCTTTTTTAAAAAAATATTTTTTTTATTTCAGAGAGGAAGGGAGAGGAAGAGAGAGAGAAACATCAAAGATGATAGAGAATCATTGATTGGCTACCTCCTGCACACCCTTCATTGGGGATCTAGCTCACAATCCGGGCGTGTGCCCTGACTGGGAATTGAACCATGACCCCTAGGTTGACACTCAACCACTGAGGCACAACTGGGCTATAATTTCCTTTCCATGCCAATTATTGTGAGTTATTTAACTTCTTATCTACCCCAAAGAAAACATTATACATCTGGTGGACAAGAAGCCTCATTAAAATCTGAAATTAAATCTCAGCTGGGAACAAGTTAGCTTAATCCCATTTCCATAGGATTTTCATTTTCACATATTTTATAAATTTCCATCTTAATAATGACTTATATGTAGAGTGTGATTATGGAGATGAGAATAGATATTAATAAACAACAGCAAAGGAAAATGTCTACCAAATGCTAAAGGTGAGAAAGATCATGACTTCAATCAAACCAGGGATTCTGAGACTGTAATATATGAAAAGTCATAGTTACTTCCAGCAGTAATCATGGGAGCATTGAATTGATGTGGCAGGGCAAGGAAGAGAGGCTGGAAGGTTCCCTGGAGAGAGTGTAATAATATCTGTAGGGATGTAAATTAAAATTTTTCACTAGGGTCTTCTGGGATGCTCTCCTGGGTGGTTGGGTCTGGGCGTAATTGTCAAACTCTCAAAATATTTTCAAAAATTGTAATTGTGTTACACTATCATTTAGATATTCATGTTTCACATTAAGACTTAAAATCATGATATTTGTTCACATCTCTAGTTTTAAATATCTCTGTTTTATCTGGTTATTTATGATCTAGGACAGGGCATATTGCTTTTTCATTTTTTAAAAAAAATATATATTCTTATTGATTTCAGAGAGACAAAGAGAGGGACAGGGAGATAGAAACATCACTGATGAGGAAGAATCACTGATCGGCTGCCTCCTGCACACCCCACACTGGGGATCGAGCCCACAACCTGGACATGTACTCTGACTGGGAATAAAACTATGACCTCCTGGTTCATAAGTCAACACTCAACCACTGAGCCATGTTGGCTGGGTATATGATAGTTACTCTTATTTCAAAGGTGTGTAAACCTAGATACACAGAAACAATGGGGAATGCTTACTTAAGGAAAACATAAACCTTTTACTAAAAAAGTTACATGCCTTAGCTGCAACTACCCACTATGACCTGCCTTAGTAGAGAATTTATGATCAGATCACTCTGTGAGGTTACTTTCCATAGAACCCCTTTCTATCCATCCTGCTGGTTATCATCCATGCTCACCTTCCAAACAAACTACTTGCACACAAATCTTTGTCTCAGTGTCTGCTTCTGCAGGATTCTAACCTACGATATAATATAAAGATTATTAAAGCAACATCCATCATTATGAGATTTGGAAAGAATAGTCTGAGAAATAAGGACAGCAGCGATTCTGAAGATGAATCCAGTTTTACAAGGAATTCAAATTAATTACAGCCTGTAATGATCTTTCCGTATTTAGCATTTTGGGGTTTCTACTTAATCTTTGTAAAACTATGTGGCAACCATGAACATTGGCTGCTCAGACCTTGTTTCAAGAGAGAAACTTCTGGAAGAGTACAGTTGGCAGACAGGCTCCACTCGTCATCTCCTTGGAATCTCCTATGCCACTCATGCCAAGGCCACAGTCTCCCAGGGAAGATTTCTGACAGGAACTGAGCAGGACAAGTGTATCGGTCAGGGTTTCACCACAAAACCAGAATCATAAGGAACTGGTTTGCATGGTTGTGGGGGGTATCAAGGCAAATTCAAAATCCATAGGTCAAGCTGTCAGGAAGGGCATGCTAGAACTCAAGTACCACCTGAAGGCGCCATCCAATCCTGTTTACAGGTTGAATTTCTTCTTCCTTGGGGAAATCAATTCCACTTTTAAGGCCTTTTTACTTGATTGATGAGGCCCACCCAGATGATCAAAGCTATCTCTTTTAGGAAAGTCAACTGACTGTAGATGTTAATCACATCTACAAAATATCCTCACAGCAACAACCAGATTAGGATTTGAATAACTAGGTAGTATAACAAGGCCAACTTGATGCACAAAATTGATGCTATAGGAGGAGAATTAGAGGCAAGCTACTTCTGCCAATGTGGGAATTCCTTCTCCGGGCAGTTAGGATCAGATAGAAAATTAATGAATTAGAAGAATGACTCTAGTAAGAAAAGCCAACACTCAAACTGGGACTAAGTCATTATTTTAAAATAAGGCAGTTTTCTTATTTTTGTTTCTGTAATGCATTATTAACTTTAAAATACTGTCAACAAGGGTGATTATTAGCTATATTTTTCATTTCATTGATAATCTTTATTAAAATTTCTAATCTATTAATAGGTTTAGAATTAAAAATCCAAAACATAGAATCATGGGTTAAAACGTATTACAAAGCTTTGTAATACATGTAAATTCCACAAAAACAAGTCAATAATTTCTCTATATTAATTATATAAAATTTAATGCTTTTCCCTACACCTCTAACAATTACAACTATAAAATGATAGTGCTATAGTAACTGGCACTGAAATTTAGAGAAATAATTTTCAACCTTTATAGATGCAACACTATTAATTTGTAATTATTCCAAATCTCAATTTATTTAAATCAATTTTTAAGCATGTACACATTAAATATTGCAAAATCACATGTTAACATTTATAAGCCATTATTTGTTCACTTTATTAGCAATTAGGTTCAAACATTGCTCCTATTATTTATTGTATTCTTCATAATGTAAAGAATAATAAAAATCTAAATCTCACCGATCAATTAAACTTCATGAGAATGCCTTACTGAGCAAGCGAGGCACCAACCCAAATGGCTTGTCATAGTTCATTATTGCTAAAATTTGTTCATTGTCTTTCATTTTTGAAAATCAAATATGTTAATGAACCTACTTTTGCCTATTTTACATAAGTTATACATAACTGTGTTCGATCCTAAGGCAAAAAAAAACCTATGCATCAACATATACTTCATAGTGTTGTTTATAGAATGGGAAAAATAAAAACACCTAAATATCTAATAATAGAAATATAGTTAATGAAACTCAACTCAAGATTATTCAGCCACTGGAAACAATTGCTAGGTAACCAATACAATAACACAGAGAAGTGCTTTGATCTACTCTTCAGTAAAAAATATTACTAATTCAAAAACAAGTACAAAAATTATTACAACAGCCAAAACCGGTTTGGCTCAATGGATAGAGCATCGGCCTGCGGACTCAAAGGTCCCAGGTTCGATTCTTGTCAAGGGCATATACCTGGGTTGTGGGCACATCCCCAGTAGGGGGTGTGCAGGAGGCAGCTGATCGATGTTTCTCTCTCATCAATGTTTCTAGCTCTCTATCCCTCTCCCTTCTTCTCTGTAAAAAATCAATAAAATACATTTAAAATCTATTACAACAATATTCATGAAAAGTACATCCAAACTGGCAAGAAACAATATTACTGAGTGGTTAGAATTTATTTTTCCCTCTATAATGCAATGCTAGAAAGTACAGGAATTATGAAATTAAGCAATGTTTAATAACCTTAAGCAACTGGGCAACTTGGAAATAGTCACAAGTTAAATGGGAAGAGGCAGTAAGTTTAAAGAACTTCAATTAAGGTCCGTGCAAAATTCAATATCTCAATATCAATTGTACTGAGCTTTCAACTTTGTATTTAAAACAAGTCTCTTCTGAAGCGGTGATATTTCTCATTCCTGTCAAGATAGATACATTCTGAAAAAAGGAGTTGTGGTTTATGAATTTTAGTAACACTTCAGAAAAGGATGAAATGTAAATTTAACTTTAATGAAAATAAGTGTTTTTTTAGTTATGGTTTTACTTTAATTTTCTTACTGAAAAATGAGAAAAATAAAATGACAATGAGAAACTATGATGAGATAATCTTCACTAAGGAATCTCTCCTACATGCAATGTAGGGCAATGTGGCTCACTCCTACTGAAGGTCAATAAAACAAGTTTTTAGAAAGAATCTTAGTCCAACAGAGAGAGAGAGAGAGAGAGAGAGAGAGAGAGAGAGAGAGAGAGAGAGAGAGAGAGAATGAATCTTAGAGGTACAGGGTTTGGGGAGAAATTTGACTGAATAATTGTCTTAATGCAATGTTGAAGTATAAGTGCAGCCCAAATTATCCATCCAACCTCCAGGATGCACATTTCCCACAGGGGAGAGCATTAGAAGTGAGGGAATCATTTCAGTTCATGGCATTATTCATTTGGTCACTTCTCTGCCTATGAAGTTAAAAGTAGAAAAATCTATGTTTTTCAAAGTCAATACATTATTACTTCTATTCCAATAGCAAGTAGTGGAATCAGCTTTCCTATAAGCCCATAGAATCTGGAACAAAGTTCAGAACATCCTAATTACCTTAGTTAAAATGTGTTTTCTCCTAAGATCCATGAGCTGAAATGAGCTCATTTTGACATCTAGATATTGTGGAAAAGATAGATGCCTTGGCCCAAGGGATAGACTGCTCATTTATTTTAAAATGTAATTCCAAATTGATCTTCTTTTCCTGCTATTGGGAGTCACTGTAGTTCCTCCTGAGTTCATTAGTATTTCTGAAATATGACACATTCATCCATCAAATCAATTAGGCCTCTTTGAATTTATAGGTCTTTCTCTTTGATTTAAGTTGCCATTTTATTAGTATTCTATACATCTTAATGAAGTCAAGCTACACTGAACGTTTGTCCCATTAAAGTAATTATATTTCAAAGGTATAAATAATCTCTAAATGCTAATTTAAAAATTTCCATCTAAAACACAGATGAACTCTTCTATTTTACACCCAGTCTCTACTTTTCACGGTATGATTTGCTATAAAAGCTGGTATTTCACCTAGAATTAGCAATGCTCTTCCAGACACACAGAAGCTAGGACACTGGCTCCTAGGTGCTCTTGAAATTCACTTTGGCATCACTGAATAAAGATTGTTATATTTTTAAAAATCCAGACATTATATCATTTTGCTTAATGACTTTATTAATTGTATTTGGAATTAGAGATATAATTTTTTCCAGCTGAGTTTGTTTTTGTCACAATTGCTTAACCATCATCTTTTCAAAACACTTTTTAAATATCCTATTGTACCATCACTGGAGTTGGTAAGGACAATAAGAAACAAAATCAACATCATATTATACTAATTCATTTCCTCCACGAATCAACTTTTCCCCTGACTTTTGTTTTTAATAACATGATCTTCTTAGTCATTCAATTTCAAAATTCCAGAGAGACCTGTGGCTTTTCCTTCACAAACAAATCTTCTAATACAATATTTCTTTAATTGGTCCCTTTTTTCTTCTATGTACTGCTCCTGTTCCAAATTAGTTTGTGATATATTTTTCTAATGGATAGTTATACTTGACTATTTATCTGAAAATCTGACTTCCAATTTCTCCATAAAACTTTAAATACTATGTATTTCATATATCTTATGTGTCCAGTCTAGGCCATAGGATAGAAGTGATGTGTGTAGTTTGAGGGTTCACTCAACTATGGTTTCCTTTTTTTCCACTGGATGGAAATGACAGTGACACCAGGGCCTTTGGAAGATGTGGTTTAAGGATAGCTGAGCTGTCTCGCAACCCTGGGTATCTCTGGATATCCTCATGGAGCTCTCACTCATCTACTTCTCCTGGACTTCTCTGTGTAAAAGAGTAAAATACTTGTTATTTGAGCCAATGGTTTACAGGAGGTTTCTTTTTTTAGAGTAGTTTAATCTATGTTTTAGCTAACATGTAGAAAGTGTAAAGTTATTTTTGGCAGAGCAATATCATGACAGTACAGCCTTGTCCACAAGGCCCTATCCCAGCTTAAACTTAGAGGTTTCTATTACTAAAAGGAAGAAGGCTGTAATGGATATTAAGAACTAGCAATCCACCAAACCTTTATCAAATAGAGTTCATATTTCCAACCCATGCATCAAATTGGCTTTATGTTCCAATGCCATGCGACTTTTCAAGTCAATGAAAGGATTCTACCGAGTTCTTAAAGTGCACTTCTTAATTTCCCAGCTCTTCAAAGCATGATATAAATATTCTGATAATATTATAGGGTGGGCCAAAAGTATAGGGTAACAGTTGTTTTGTGGAAAATAATGCAATAATTAATAAATAATAATACAATAATAAATGTTATGTTATGTTTCAGGAACTCACAACTGTAACCCTGCATTTTGCTCCACCATGCATTCTGCTATCATGAAGCTTTTTAGATCCTTTCAACCTCACTCTGATCATGTACCCATCCATGCAATAGACACTCACTTAGGCATCATCTCTATGCCAAGACTTGGATTCAGTCTTAGGCAATTTTAGGTGAACAAGAACATGTCTGGCCTAGACAGGTTCATTCTCATCCTCTATTTCATTTAAATTGGTATTTGTTTCATGTTCCTTTAATTGGAATTATTTGTTTACATGGTCAATTTTTATTTTACCAATTCCTTGGGTCCAAGAACCACCCTTTGATTTTGTAATCCGCTCACCACTTAACAAAGGAATAACCTATTATAGTCACTGAGTGAACTACCTAAAAGAATGAATGAAAGACTAAACCATATTGTCAGTATTCTTTAATGCAATGGTCAGTAAACTCATTAGTCAACAGAGTCAAATATCAACAGTACGATTGAACTTTCTTTTGAGAGCCACATTTTTTTAACTTAAACTTCTTCTAATGCCACTTCTTCAAAATAGACTCGCCCAGGCCGTGGTATTTTGTGGAAGAGCCACACTCAAGGGGCCAAAGAGCCGCATGTGGCTCACGAGCTGCAGTTTGCTGACCACGGCTTAAATGCATCTCTTATACTCATGTTATATGATTCACTACTTTTCGAACTGACTTTGTTTCATAGTAAACCACATTATTTCCTTTCAAATTTGTCATTACCCCCCAAATCAAAGTAGGCTTTGTGGTTTAAATATAGAAATATTTTTCAATCAGTTATCTTCTGAGATAGTATAAAGGAGATATTTCAAAAAAGAATAAGCTGTGCTGCTGTCACTTAAAACACAAATGTCTCTTTCTTTCCTAGCTTTCTTGATACGACATTCAAATTATAGTACATGGAATAGAAAGAGATAAGGCCTCAAAACCATGGGAGTAGAGACATCAACAAACAAGAAATGACAACAAATAACTGTAGAACAGGTGCAGTGTTAATGATTCAGTAAGACCATTTGCAACAAAGAATACCATGGAGTGGGTACAGTTGATGGCTAACATATCAACCCTGAAAACCCTGAAGAAACTTTGAATTCAAAAAGACTAAGTGAAATAAGACCAAGAAAATTTGTGTTGATAACAGGTTAATTAGAGTCAATTTCTCCCTATCCCTACAGCTGCCTCCTTTTGATTCTCATAAAATAATCATGGCATGCAGGTATTTACCACATTTTCCCAAATCCTTCTTCCCTGGTAAAAATTAACACATCCCATGAGGTCTATCTAGGGAACATTGCAAGTGAAGAATTGGTTTGCACTACAATAGAAGATTAGAGTTCCCTGTGTGGTGGAGAGAATAGAATAGATAAAATAGGCATGAGTATTGCATATTTGGAAAATGTTAAAAGAATGATAAAAGAATTTCTGGACTTAAAAAATAATGCATTTGAAATTCCTATAAACATACAATCTTCCAAAAGTGAATCAACATGAAACAGAAAACCTAGACAGACCACTGGAAGTCCTAGCCACAACAATCAGACAAGAAGAAAATGTAAAATGCATTCAAATTAGAAAGGAGGAAGTAAAACTGTCATCTTTGAGATTACATGATATTGTACTAGAAAAAACTAAACACTCAACAACAATAAAACCCCTGATAGATTCAATAAATGAAATGAATATGGTAAAGTAGCATGATACAAAATTAACATCCAGAAATCAGTTACATTTTTATACACCAACAATGAACTATCAGAAAGAGAAATGAAGAAAATAATCCCATTTACAATTGCACCCAAAGAAATAAAATGCTTAGGGATATATTTAACAAAGTAGGTAAAAGAAATGTGCTTAGAAAAATTATAAAACACTGAAGAAAGAAATTAAAGAATATATGAATAAATGAAAGCATATATCATGCTCATGGACAAGAAGAATTAACACCATTAACGTGTCCATAGTACCTAAAGTAATCTATAGATTCAAGAAAATTTGTATTAAAATACCAATGGTGTATTTCATAGAATTAGAACAATAATCCAAAAATTTATATGGAACCTCAAATAGCATTAGCAGTCTTGAGAAAAAACAAAGTTGGAGGTGCCACGCTACTTGATATCAAACTATACACAAAGGCTATAGTAATCAAAACAACATGGTACTGGCATAAAAAAAACAAACATAGATCAATGTCTGATTGGCTACCATCATAAATCAACAAATCACAAAGGTTGGTGAGGATGTGGCACTGTTGGTGGGAATGCAGATTGGTGCAACCACTATGGAAAACAGTATATCATATCCTCAAAAAATTAAAAATGTAACTGCCTTATTCCTCAACAATTGCACCTCCGGTAATATGTCTGAATAAAATAAAAACATTTATTTGAAAGAATATATGCACTCCTATGTACACTGCAGTACTATTTACAATAGCCAAGATTTGGAAACATCCCAAGTGCCCATCAGTAGGTAAATAGATAATAAAAAAGCAGTAGTACATTTACATGATATAATATTATGCCACCATTGAAAAGAATAAAATCTTACCATTTGTGACAGCATGAATGGACCTAGATGGTAATACGCTAAGTGAAATAAGTTAGTTAGAAAAAGACAAATACCGTAGGACTTCACTTATATGTGTAATCTAAAGAATAAAGAAAAAAACAAAACAGTCATAGATATAGAGAACAGATTGATGGTTGCCAGAGGGAAGTGATATTGGAGGACTGGGTGAAAAAAAAAAAAGGTGGAAGGATTGAAAAGTACAAAATGGTAGTTACAAAATTGTCATGGGGATGTAAAGTACAGCAAAGAAAATACAGTCAATAATACAATAATATTGTAATAACTATGTATGGTGCCAGGTGCATACTGGAAATACTAGGAGGAACACTTTGTAAAGTATATTATTATCTAATCACTATGCTAATGCTATACATCTGAAACTAATACAAAATAATATTGAAAGCAAACTGTAATTAAAAACAAATAATAATTAATTAGTTAATTAAAATCTGGAAAAAATAAAAGTATGCCATTTGAAGTTGACTCGAAATGTACTTCACTAAGTGCCACAAGGGCTATACATCAGAGTGGTTAGAGAAGGACCAAACTATCAAAATACTGTACATTGGTAGTAAACAATGAATACCCATTGAAAATACCATGTTTTAGATGTCTAAGGATGTATAACCTATTAATCCCCAAAATCTCTGATTAAAACAACAATAAACATTTATTATCTCTCACAGTTTCTGTAGCTCAGGAATTTGGGAGTTAGGTGAAAGGTTCTGAATTACTAATCCTCATGAGGCTACTGTCAAATGTTGACCAGGGTTGTCATTATCTAAAATCTTGACTGCTCCCAGCCAGTGTGACTCAGTGGCTGAGTGTTGACCTATGAATCAAAAGGTCATGGTTTGATTCCCAGCCAGAGCAATGTGGGGAATGCAGGAGACAGCCAATCAATGATTCTATCTCATCACCGATATTTCTATCTCTCTCTCCCTCTGCCTCTCCCTAAGATCAATAAAAATATATTTTTAAATCCTATATAATAAAAGGCTAATATGCAAATAGATTGAACAGCAGAACAACTGAACAAATGACGTGAGCTGAACACCAGGGGGCATGTGTGGAACATGGCAGGCGTGGCAGCAGGCAACAGAGTGCCAAGCATGGCAGGTGTAGGCCACATGGGACGGTGGAGCAGGTGAGCGAGGGCACCAGACCAAGGCAGGGCACCAGTCACTGTCATTAGGGTGAGCCTATGGTAGTTACTGAAAATTCTCTGCTCCCACACATCGCAGTCCCACCTGGCACTAGCACCTGCTATTCGTGCCAACCCCACTCACACCTGCTGCCAGCGCCTGGTCCTGGCCCCAATCTCTCAGTGCCATCAGCTGGTGTGAACAGCAGCTGCCAGTCCCAATCACCCCTGAGGCTTTCTCCACCTTCCCCAGCTCCTGAAGGGTGATCAGGGCAGCAGCCACCACTTGCACTTGCTGATGGTGCAGGCCTCACTCGCAGCACCTGCTGCTGGTGTTGGCCCCAATTGCTCCGCCAAGACCCACCCCTGTGCCCATCGCAGCCTCGCAGCCCACAGTTCCTTTCAAGGTGCACGAATTTGTGCAATGGGCCCCTAGTAAATAAATAAAAACTTGACTAGAGCTGGAGGATAAGATTCAAAGACAGCTAGCTCACTAATATGGCTGATAAATTGGTGTGAATGATGACTGGAAGTTTCAGTCCCTCCCACATGGGCCTCTCTCCAGGGCTGCGGGACTGTCTTTCTGACATGGTGACTGGCTTCCCCCCAGAGCTAGTGTGATGGTTAATTGTATGTTTCAACTTGGGTGGGCCACAAGGTTACTCAGAAACTTGGTCAAACATTATTCTAGACATGTCTATGAAGGTAATTTTGGATTAAATTAACCTTTTAAATCACTAGGCCGAGTAAAAGATTGCCCTCCATAATGTAGGTATGCCTCCCACAATTCATTTTACATTTGGGGGGAAAAAAAAAAGGCTGACTCTTCCTGAAGTCAGAGAGAATTCCTGCTGCCTGATGGCTTTTGAACTTGGACATTGACATTTTTCCTGCCTTTGAATTCAAACTGAAGCATAGACTCTTTCTAGGCCTCAAGCCTATGGGTCTTCAGCATATAACTATGCCTTTGGCTCTCCTGGATCTCCTGCTTGCCAACTCACCCTCCTAGATTTTGGAATTTGCCATACCCCAAAATGACATAAGCTGATTCTCACTATAAATCTCAATAATTCTTTATAAACATATATATAAATATGTTTTTATTTATAAACACACACACACACACACACACACACATACACACACACACACATACACACACTATTCATTTCATTTCTCTAGAGAACCGTGATTAATATGAGTGAGGAAAAGATAAGTGGAAGAAATGAGATTACTAATATAAAACTGACTTGGCAGGAACAGAGAAAGATTATGGGAGGTTGTAAATAAGCTAACTGCACATCATCAATTGAGAAAGTTGTAGATTAATTGTAAAATTAATAAATAAAATTATCATATAGTAATAGTATTTATAAATAGGACAGTAGCCATAAAAATCACTGAAAGAAAGCAGAAACTTTTTGGATTTTTTAAACTCAGAGGTGGGAAATACAATAGTGGGATGATTGAAGGCAGGAAATTATTGATTAAATTATACATCTGTATACAGCTTCATTTTAAAACATGAATATATGACTGGCAAATTTATAAAGAGGTAAATTTTATATGAATGAATAAAATATATAATTTATTTTTCAACAAGGAAAATTAAACAAAGCATAAAATAAGACTACACATCCTCATTTTATTACTTTATACAAATCTTTTATTTTCTATTATTAAAGAGCTGATTGCATGGGTTGTCCCTTGCTTTCTGATATCAAATGAAAGTCATGTATATCACCCAGATAGGACTATTCATAAAAATAACTAACATGTCTTGATCATTCATTATGCCAGGCAGTATACTAAACCTTTCATATGAATCAATAAATTTAATCTTCAAGGAGGTTATTTTGTGACTTGTCTAGTGGTTCACAGGTTGTAAGTGACAGACAAAAGAATCAAACACTTTTCTTTATGAACACAGAAAAGATGCTCTGAATCTATCAGGTTCAAAGGAAATTGGGGAATGCAGTGTAGGGACTAGAAAGAGGGAGCAGTTGTAATACCATAGACATGGTATTAGTTTTGGCAAAGATACAGGATATTGTTCTGGCATTCAAGGATGTAATTAACACAAAGGACTCTTGGAAAGTTCTAAATTTAATAAGAATTTACTTAAGGAAGGGTAGAAAATTCTGGGGAAAATAATGACTAGCACTGAAGCACCTTTTCCCTGAATCTATCAAATACTTCCAGCCAAAAATATTCTCAGTCCCAGTTCCCATATGACCTTAAGCATAACTTATCCTTCCCTTATTGTGTTGTACAAAATATGCCTTTTACGTAGCTGTTTCCCAAACCAGATTATAAGATACAATAGAGGCCTGGTGCACGAAATTTGTGCACTGGGGCAGGGGGTGTCCCTCAGCCTGGCTTGTGCCCTCTCACAGTAGGACCCCTTAGGGGGGATGTAGAAGTGTTCCAAGTGGCAGGGGGCCAGGAAAGAACCCAAATCAGGACTGGGCACCTCTCGCGCTCATATGGGCCCACTGTGTCTGCTGCCGCAGAGTAGGGAGAGGCTTTCACGTTGGCAACTATGCTCTCATCAGCTGTGAGACTGGCTTCTGGCTGAGCAGCTCTCCCCTGTGGGAGCACAGTGACCACCAGGGGGCAGCTCCTGCATTGAGAATCTGTCCTCTGGTGGTAAGTGTGGATCATAGCAACCTATTGTTCTTGGTTGTTCCACCCTAAGGGTTGCTTAGGCTTTTATTATATAGGCTAGAGGCCCAGTACGTGAATTCATGCACGGTGTGGTTCCTTGGCCTAGCCTGTGGGATAGGGCCTAAACTGGCTCTCTGATATCCCTCAATGGGTCTTGGATTATGAGAGGGCACAGGCCAGGCTTAGGGAGCCCACTGGTGTACAATTGGGGTCGAGGAGGGACATGGGAGGTTGGCCAGCTGGAGAGGGACTGTGGGAGGGCTCCAGGGTGTGTCCAGTCCATCTCACTCAGTCCTGATTGGCTGGACCCCAGCAGCAAACTAACCTACTGGTCAGAGTGTCTGCCTCCTGATGGTAAGTACATGTCATAGTGAGCAGTTGAATGGCCTTAGCATATCATTAGCATATTATGCTTTGATTGGTTGAACAGCTGACTGAACACTTAGCATATTAGGATTTTATTATATAGGATAAGGAGAAAAATGTATCTCCTTTATGTTTGTTTCTTAATGCCTAGCAGCATACCTTATGGATACTTTGCATGCACTCAATAAAGACAAGTTGTATTATTAGAATAACTATGCCTATGTTCAGATTGCTCAAGATACCATTATTCAATAAGCATTTATTTAGTGCTTATGATATGCCAGGCGTAATGCACACTCATAGCTTTGGGAAATTTGCAATTTAGAGGCAGAGAAAGTCACATTAAAAAGTCAATAAATAGCCAAAACCAGTTTGGCTTAGTGGATAGAGCATCGGCCTGCAGACTGAAGGGTCCCAGGTTCGATTCCGGTCAAGGGCATGTACCTTGGTTGCAGGCACATCCCCAGTGGGGGTGTGCAGGAGGCAGCTGGTCGATGATTCTCTCTCATCGACATTTCTGACTCTATCCCTCTCTCTTCCTCTCTGTAAAAAATCAATAAAATATATTTTAAGTGTTTGGGTTTTTTTAATCAATAAATAGACCAATGTGATAAGGCAGGCAGCACAAGTAGGATTGTTCAATATTGGAGGAGAGTTTGAGAAACAAAGAAACTATCTTTAAATAGTGATGTTTAGCCAAGCGGCATTACTCAATGGTTGAGCATTGGTTTATGAACCAGAAGGTCACAGTTCAATTTCTGGTCAGGGCACATGCTCAGGTTGTGGGCTCAGTCCAAGTGGGGGACATGCAGGAGGCAACCAATCAATGATTCTCTTCATCATTGATGTTTCTATCTCTCCTTCTCTCTGAAATAAATAAATAAAAACACTTTAAAAATATGTCAATGGTTAAATAGAGTAAAAAGATAGCAGCACAGTTACTTCAGTTACTGAGGACTCTGCAGATCCCACTTTAATATGACCTTAGCAGGCAGGGCACTTAATGGACAGTGTCCCCTTACGTCAAACAATTGATTAAATTCAGGAAGTAATTAGTGAGGTTTCTATGTATCTGTAATTTTGATTCATTGGTACCATGTTGGTATACAATAAATTTTGCTTCCATTGGTCCCTTGGTTAATTCTATTCTTCTGGAAATATAGTTTAACAATAAATAAATTCTGGTTTAATAATTGCACAACTATCTTTGGAGAAAAGGTCCACAGAGTAGTAAACTGTGTAGTTAGCTGTATTCATGTTTTCTGGCACTCTTCTGAAATATAAGGCAGTGAATATGAATGATCAACCTAGTCATGCTTTTTCAATCAGGCAAGGGTAGAAGTATAAAGAGTAGACTTCATGACAGTCCCAAGTGAATAGGAAAAATTAAATTCAAAGCCAAATCCATTGAAAATTAAATAGTATTTTTGACAAATGATTGGATTCTATAAGTTTACAGACACAGTTTAATTGAATTTCCATATCAAGATCAATGCCATACTATTCATTCAGATTAAATATAACATGAAATTTTCGCTGTGACTATGGAAGCCAGTTTTAATTATAAAGAGTTAATTTTAATAGGTTTCCCAAAGAACCTAAATTATACAGTATATTCATGACATGTCTTGCTCAATTACATGCTTTTAAATCTTGTTATCTATATCACAAACATTTCATGCTCTTCTGCATTTAGACTATCAAATTAGTTCAATTGATTTATCTTACCTTCATTTTTAATAAATTTCCAAGATCTTTTTTCAATATGTACACTCATTTAGCCCAATTTATATTTTAATCACCAAAAATTCCATTTTTTTCCACTTTGATTATTTTTTAAAAGTTAGTTCTCCCTCTGGCCCTCAACTTAAGTATTTTTTAATGCTACAGAACACACTGGGAGCCTGCCACTAGAGTTTTAAAATAATAATAATTTTAAAGCATCTTTAGTGGTCACTTGAGAAAAGCACAGAAATGCTTAGAGTTCTCTGCATTTCTTCCTTTTCTCCTTCAACTGGTCACCATTTTAAGGGTGGAATGAGTATCTTAGACAGAAAAATCTTTCATAATATATAATGGATAGGTGAATTACAGAAAAATGTCATAAATTCTGAGATTTGCTTCTCTGTTAAAAATATTTTAAACCCTTAATATTAGAAAAAGTATTAAATTTAAAATTATATTTGAATATGAGGAAAAGCAGCTCATGCTTTAAATATTTAGAGAAATAGTCTACAGATAATTTTAGTATCCTCTTAGCGTGACCCCCTAAGGTGTAACTGTCAACCCTGACCTGACTGACCATTTTAGTAATTGACAATAGATGTAGAGAAAAAAAGTTTACTCGAGTGTCTAAAAATATTTTTTTTTTTTGTAAAAGCCAGAATTTTCAGGACACAGACCTAGAAAATACATTTCTTTGTTTCTCTTTCCCTTATATTCTCCTTCTTACTAGTAATGTGGTTAATTAACATTTCATTCAAGGATTATATCTCTTAGAGGATCAGGAGAGTGTAAAATTGTCCTCCTGGCAATGACAGGATGAATGAATATCCCAGTCTCATAGCTATTGCTCTACACCTAGATTTAAATTTTAATATTTTAAGGAACATTTTCCCTGGTAACAGGGAAGTATTACTCCATGAAGTGCTTCTCAAAGTGTAGTCCCCAGATCACCAGCATCATTATCCTGAAGAAACTCATTAGAAATGCAAATTATCTAATCCCATTCCATACCTATTGAATCAGAATCTTTGGAGTTGAGGCCAGGGAATCTGTGTTTTAACAAGCCTCCCAGGGGATTCTGATGTACCAGAAAGTTTGGGAACTACTGGTCTATGAAACTCCCTCACTATGTAGCATAAGAATATATTATTTAGTGATACAGGGATACTTAGGTTAAATTATGAATCAGTAATTTAAATCTTAAATCCTTGCCTTGGAATGGTCAAGCAGGCTCGTTCAAGTCCACAGAGCTCCATTATTGTTTTATTAGAGGGTAGGTCTGTTGGCACAAAAATAACGGATGTCTCAGTTGACCCAAAAAGGAGGGAATGCTAGTTGACAAGTGGTAACACTTGTTTGAACAAAGGTACCAGTGTAAAGAGTGCTCAATAGTTAGGATCTTATGTACCATTGTATTCATTCTTGAGATACTGCCTTATCTTTAAGAGTTAGTTATTTTTTTCCCTTGACCTTGCCTTACATTACAGAAATCTGAATCAGCTCATTTGCAATCATAATTTTACATTGAGAGCGTTATTTCTTCTTCAAGATAATGCTAATTTTTTTGTGAGAATTGCTAAATTTGATGCTAAGGCAACATTGTTGGTGAAGAAGAAGTAGGAGCTTCCGGACAAAGGTAAAATAGAAGAATTTCATTATCTCAATAGCAAATCCCATCTTCTTCCCTTCTCTCCTTCACCCTCCATACCTAATTTGTTATATTGTTCTATCAATTATTTCTCAGCCTTCTTCATCCATATTCCTCATTTTAATTCCTTTGTCACTGAGTCGCTAATCATCTCAAAATTGGAATACTATAAATCTAGAAATATAAATATAAATATAAATATAAATATAAATATAAATATAAATATAAATATAAATATAAATATAAATATAAATCTGTATCTGTAAGAAGTCAATTCATTCCCAGATGTTAATTGTCTTTCTAGCTTCCAAAGTGAGTTCAGGCACTTAATTATTGCTCCTAAGTGAACTGAATGTGAAAACAAACTACTGGTGCATTATTTCTTTAAAAACCTCCCATTGCTCAGGATCAAACCAGAGAGGGTTGGACCTGCATTACTACCATTTGTCCACCATCCAGAAATGAAATATCATTGCTGACATGTACACATAAGGAACTGTTTGACATTGAAACTGGGGCTCAAAAGAACTGTTGGCCCAGAAAGGAACTCACTACAGACTGATTCATTTGCCTCTCAGCATAACCATTATTGCTTGTCTCATTTTCGGTTCTTATAAGTGTATTTCTAGTATCACATGAGCTCACTCATCTAGGGGAAATGATGAACAACATATACTGATAAATAAGAATAGCATTGATCAGACTGTTGGGCCTTAGAGGGAAGGTAGGGGAAGGTGGGGATAAGGGAGAGAGATCAACCAAGACTTGTGTGCATGCATATGAGCCTTACCAGTGGTCAGGGACAACAGGGGGAGCAGAGGGCATGTGTGGGGAGGGGTTTGGGATGGAAATGGGGGGGTGATGACAAATATGTGATATCTTAATCAATGAAGTGATTTTAAAAAAGCTCCCATTATCATAATATACTATGTAATGATTGTACTAACTCATTCAGGCAACTATTTTTTTGATGCTAATATGTGTCAAGAATTATTTTAAACATAAAGCTAACAGTAGTCAATAAAAACCAAAACCAGAGACTTTGCTTGTAGAATCCAGATTCTAATAGCAATGTGATAAAGACATATCATTATATATATATATGTGTGTGTGTATATATATATATATATATATATATATATATATATACATACATACAGTGGTGCCTCGCATAAAGAATGCCTTGCACAGCGAACGCTGCACACAACGAACTTCATTTCATGATTCATACAACGAACTTCGTTTCACACAACGAAGTCGCCGGAGCTTCCACGACCGCTTTGCCCGAGCTTCCACGACTGCTTCGCCTGAGCTTCCACGATCGCTGCCGATGTATTGCATATCGGATAACGAGGAGCAACAATCAAACAATCAACCAATCCCAACTGCTGACATCAAGAACATCCTGGTCAAATGGAAAGCAGTTCAGGAGTTTACCAATGCCCACTATCCGGATTCAGCTGAAGCAAACAGGATCAACGATCTTTACTCCGATACTCTTGTCCGTTATTTCTGACAGATGTTGGAGAAAAGAGAAAAACAAACGACTTTGGACAGGTTTTTCATGAAACCATCGGCCAAAAAGCAGAAAATGGATGAAGATGTGCAAGATTCGGTAGACTCTACTTAGTCTGTCTTAAAATTAAAAAAATGTGTGTGTTTTTTTTAAAAAAAAAAAATTATGTTTTTAGATGTATCTAAATAAAAATAATAACAAAAAATTTATCTTTTTTTATGTCATCTTAGCATATTTTATGCTCCAGAATGAATTATTTTTTTAACATGTATTGTTATGTGAAAACGCGTTTCACATAACGAACTTTTCGCATAACAAACTTTCTCCTGGAACGAATTAAGTTCGTTGTGTGAGGCACCACTGTATGTCAATATCTATGGCTAGCTATTTTAATTCCAATGGTCAAAGAGGTTTACTGATGTAGTGACAGTCTAAAAGAGACATGCATGATGTGATTCAGAAAGCCATATTGCTATCTGAGGAAAAAGTATCCCAGTATAATAGCAAATGCAATAACATGCGGTAAAGAAAGGAGGCTGGTGTCACTGGAGAGGGGTAAGGAAAGGGCAGAGTAGAAGATGAGGTCTGAAGTAGCCAGGGAATGCATCAAGAGAGGCAATATAGATTATAGCAAGGGATATATATTTTATTTTAAATGAGAGAAGAAGCCATTAAAGATGTTGAGAGGAAAGGTGACATGATGTGACTGATATTTTAAAAGGACCAACCTGGTTACCAGGAGTTGGAAAAAGGAAATCAGTGAGAGGATTTGCAATATAAACCAAATGAGATTTCATGTTGGCCTGGCATGAATCAGGGTGGTTGTGGTGTAGGTGGTGGTATTTCCTATTGGATTGAATGAGGGGAGTGAGAGAAAGGAAGGACTCAAAGATAAGCACAAAGATTTCAGGACTAAGATAATTAAAGATGGAAATATCTTTTACTGACAAAGGGAAGACTACAGAAGGAGACAATTCAGCTGGTACAGGGGTTGAGGTTGGGGAAAATAAGAGTTTCGCTTTGGATATATACTGTTTGAGATATCTACTAGAAATCAAAGTAAAGTTAGTAATAAATTGTTGAAGTCATCAATTTAGATGTGAGATTTAAAAATACATACATCACATGGAAGCATGAAATACACTGACAGATGTCAGAGGGAAACAGGAAGGAGGGCTAGAAGAGATTAACCAAAGAAGTCATAAGTATATATGCATAGCCCATGGACACAGACAATAGACAGGTGAAGGCCTGGAGTAGGAAGAGATGGGGGAAGTGGGGCAAAGGGGAGAAATTGGGAACATTTGTAATACTCTCAACAATAAAATAAAATTTAAAAATATATAAATACAACATCACATTTTTCCTAGAATCACTCCTTTTATTTTTGTATAGTGTTTTCCAATATTTTGTCCTTATTACAAATCAAGTCTGATCATTCTTCAAAAAAATGTAAAGATGTATAAATGAAAACAAAAAATTACTATCATCTAAATCCAAAGATAACTAATGTCAACATCTCATTGTACCTATTTCCAAATTGTATGTGTATATATATTACATATATATTACTTTAAACCATATGAAACTACTGCCATTTAAAGCTTTTGATTTGTAAAAATAATAATTTCATATTCAGGCTAATATATAGAGAAATATAGATATATCTTTATAATAAAACCCTAATATGCAAATCAACCAAACAGTGGAATGACCTGTGGAACAACCAGTCTTTATGACACACACTGACCACCAGGGGGCAGGCGCTTAATGCAGGAGCTGCCCCCTGGTGCTCAGTGCACTGCCACAAAGGGAACACCGCTCGGCTAGAAGCCAGGTTTAAGGCTAGCAAACACAGGCTCTCCTGCCTCTGCTGTAGGTGGGCAGTAAGGAGTGAGGGGTCCCAGACTGCCAGAGGGATGTCTGACTGCTGGCTTAGGCCCAATTCCAAAGAGCACAAGCTGGGCTGAGGGAATTCCCCCCACAGTGCACTAGGCCTCTAGTATAGATATATAGATATGTATGTATGTATATAGATAGATAGATAGATAGATGTATATATATAGACAAATTAACAATAAAAATAGAAGCATACAAAACATATTCACCTATGAAGTTGTTAGATACTTTATTTCAACTGATTGTCATATGATGTACATGATATGATAGAGCTGGAATAACTGACTTACAATCCTATCTAATAAAAGAGAAACATGAAAATTGACTTTACCTCCACTATGCCCACCAGCCATGCCCACCAGCCAATCAAGACTGAATATGAAAATTAACCCAATAAATATGGTGGCAGTGATGGAGCTGGAGCAAGCAGAGGCTTGGGTTGCCCCTGGGGATGGAGGAAGCCAAGCTTCCCGCCCACCTGGCCGGCCCTGGCCTCTGTTCAAGGTTACAAAGTTTCAATTTTAGAATATATAAATAAATCCCAGATACCAGGGCCTCTACTTGGGTCGCCAGGGGGTGTGGCCAGCCTGAAAACCACCACAGGCCCTTGCCCAGGCCGCCTCATGCCCCAAAGGAACTCCCACCCTGATCCGGGACACCCTTCAGGGCAAAACAGCCTGTTCCCACTCATGCACCAGGCCTCTATCCTTTCTAATAAAAGAGTGATATGCAAATTGACCATCACTCCAACATACAAGATGGCTGCCCCCATGTGGTCAAAGCTGCCCCAATGTGGACACAAGATGGCCACCACAAGATGGCCAGCATGGGAGGGCAGTTGGGAGGGACCAGGCCTGCAAAGGAGGGCAGTTGGGGTGATCAAGTCTGAAAAGGAAGGCAGTTAGGGGTGACCAGGCTGGCAGATGAGGGAAGTTGGGGATGACCAGGCCTGCAGGGAAGGGCAGTTGGGGGTGACAAAGGCCTTCAGGAGAGAGCAGTTAGGGGTGACCAGGCTTGCAGGAGAGGGCAGTTAGGGGTGACCAGGCCTTCAGGGGAGGATAGTCATGGGTGGGCAGGTAATAAGGGGAGGGCAGTTGGGATGGTACAGGCCTGGAAGGGAGGGCAGTTGGGGACAATCAAGCCTGCAGGGGAGGGAAGTTAGGGGTGACCAGGCCGGCAGGGGAGAGCAGTTGGGGGAAATTAGGCTGGTAGGGGAGCAATTAGGCATCAAGGATGGCAGGGGAGTGGTTAGGGGGTGATCAGCTGGCAGATAGAAGCAGTTAGGGGCAATCAGGAAGGCAGGCAGGCAAGTAGTTGGGAGCCAGCAGTCCTGGATTGTGAGAGGGATGTCCGACTACCCATTTAGGATCAATCCTTCTGGGATTGGGCCTTATAGGCAGTTAGACATCCCTTGATGGGTCCCATATTGGAGAGGGTACAGGCTGTGCTGAGGAACACAACCCCCCATGCACGAATTTCGTGTACCAAGCCTCTAGTGAATTATTAATAAATGAAAGCAGGTAGTGTAAAAAGAACCTGGAAAATTCAACAAAATACAATCTATATATATAAAAGCCTAAGCAACTGTCCAGCTGTTTGACCATCTGACCAGTAACTATGATGCATAATGACCACCAGGGGGCAGATACTCCAACCAGTAACTATGACGCTCACTGACCACCAGGGGACAAAGGTGCTGCCAAGCTGCAGTGACTGTAGCTGCAGTTCTCAGGTGATGTTCCTGGAACCAGAGAGCAGGTAGCCTGATTCCAGGTGTGTCACATGAGAACCACCCTCTCACAATCTGGGACCCCTTTGAGGGATGTTGTGGAGCCGGTTTTGGCCCCATCCCCACAAGCCAGGCTGAGGGGCCCCACTGATGTACCAATCCATGCACAAGGCCTCTAGTATATCTATAAAACATTAAGAGTTATGAAATGGCCCCATGATGCACCAAAATTACCAATAAACAAAATACCCAGGGCTTATTAATACTTTTTTTTTTTTTTTACCATGGTTTTGACTAAAATGCACTAGCTACCTTGCCTTCAGCCAAAATGATTTTGACTATACTGTATATTCAATAAAGCTATATAGTCCTGATTCCAACACCTCTAAAAATATGAAAACCAAAGATCTACATGAAACATAAATAATTCTGAATTTTCTGGTAGATTATACTCCAGGGCACATGAAAAAATGCAAAGGGCAGTAGTTGTGGGCCAATTTAAACCATGAAAACACAACCTTTAGTGGAAGATCTTTATTCCAAGCTATGAAGCTGAATGCATGCACCTTCAAATCCTTTTACCCAATGACACAGAGAAATACAGCTTTTATTTTACTAGGGCTTTTTAGAGAGGTCATACTCTTCCAGTTCTCTAGATATGTATTTATTTTTCTGTTGAGGATTATAGTATAAATATACCAAAACTCCTTCCTCTTCTTTAAAGCATTTTAATTGTGATAATTGAATCTTCTGTGTTTTTGATTCATACACATTCATTCAGCTCAGTGGTGTTTCTGTACTATATTTGGAAGAATAGCATTAAATAATGAGGCAACATTGGTTGGTGGTCAACCATGATATTAATGAGATTGAGCTTAGGTTTAGTACCTGCTGAGGTCAATTGTGGAACATAGTCAATGATCTAGGGTGTGTATAGGGTGGGGCAAAGTAGGTTTACAGCTGAGAATACCGAAAAAGACATACCAGTTATGATTATTATAATAGCTTTATTAACTCAAAAGAATGCCACAGTGGCATAAGAAACCTACTTTTGCCCTACCCTTATGTCATTGGTTTTGAGGAGAAAATATGTGTAAGCCAGCTCATCTCTGTGTCAGAAAAAAATTACCCAGTTATTTGAGAATCAAATCTATGATTACAGCATTGCAAGTCCTTTATAAACCATAAAATACTAAATAAATTTATGAGATTGTTATAGTGACAAGATACAGCTAGCAAATGTGACAGAAGGATGGATTATTCTTTCAACTTCGATCTGTTGTTTGCTGTTGTAGGTACTGTAGTGGTTATTATTATTATTATTATTATTGCTTTACAAATGAAAAAAAAAATGAGAGTGTACTGTAAGGCAAAGACAAGATAATAATTTTCAAAAAAAATTTTAGTCTTGCCCAACCTCTGTGGCTCAGTCGTTGAACGTCTATCTATGAACCAGGAGATCACAGTTTGATTTTAGGTCAGGGTACAAGCCTAAGTTGCAGGCATAATCCCCAGTAGAGGGCCGGCAGGAGGCACCTGATAAATGATTCTCTCTCATCATTTATGTTTCTCTCCCTCTCTGTTCCTCTCTGAAATCAATAAAATTGTATTTTTTAAAAAGTTTTTTTTAATTTTAGTATTTTCTTAAAATGTCAATTAGAATGATTTATTTCATTAAATGTGATGACAAATTTTAAAAACTCCCCATTTCACATTTTTTATTTATCATTATAAACATATATTTTTAGTTTTAGGTACACATACAGCATTGTGTAACGTGTTAGAACTGCTAATATACAGTAGCCAAATATGCACCCTGATATTAAGGAGTTTACCTTATAATTCATTTAGTCTTTTGCAAATAGATGGCAAATACTTTCAGGACAGTAGCCATAATCTATTCTTTTCTGTACATTCATTCAGATCACTTAGCATCATGCTTTATTACCAATTACATTTTTCAGAGGAAGAAATTCATGCTCAAAAGCTTTTAAAAAACTCAGTCAATATCACAGCTTATAATTGCTAGAGATATTGTTCTCAACATTTTCTTACTTCAGGTTTAGCCAAAAAAAAAAAAAAAAGTAAATATAGAAGTGAGAATGAATAGACCAGTTTCCCTGGAATATAGGTTTTAAAAGGGCAGTAGAAATCATTTATTTTAGAGCTTATGTGAGAAATAGTCAAATGAAGGAGTGAGCGGAATGCTAATTAATATATATATATATTCATTCTATTTTGTAACTACCAGTCTGTATTTCTCAAACCCTTCATCTTTTTCACCCAGTACCCCAATACCTCTTGCCACTGGCGACCATGAGTCTATTCTCTGTATCTATATGTCTGTCTCTGTTTTGTTAGCTCATCTATTGTATATTGTTATATAGATTAAACATATGAGCGAAATTATATGGTATTTGTCTTTCTCTGGTTGACATTTCACTTAGCATGATACCCTCTAGGTTCATCCAATGCAGTCACAAAGTAGTGATGGGAGTGTAAACTAAAGCATAGGAAATATAGCCAATGATATTGTAATAACTACTAGTATATACGGTGCCAGGAGACTACTGGGAATACTGGGGGGGAGCGGGGGGGGGAGGGGACTTTTGTAAAATATGTGATTGTCTAACCACTGTCCTGTACATCTGAAATTAATACAAAATAATATTTAATGCAAACTATAATTAAAAAATTAAAATAAAAATAAAAAGTCATTCTATAAGCAATAGAATGACATGTAGGCTTTTTATTTTTATTAAGGTATTTTATGTGTACATATCTTACCATTGCCCCCTCCACTCCCATACATGCCTTCACCCCCCAGAGTTTTGCGTCCATTGCTTATACTTATATGCATGCATATAAGTCCTTCAGTTGATCTTTTATCTCCCTCACATCTCCCTAACCTTCCCACTGTAATTTGACCGTCTGTTTGTTGCTTTACTGTCTCTGTATCTATCTTTTTGTTCATCAGTTTATAATGTTCTTTATTTTCCATAAATGAGTGAGATTATGTGGTGTTTTTCTTTCATTGATTGGCTTATTTCACTTAGCATAATGTTCTCCAATTCCATTCAGGTTGCTGCAAATGGTAAGAATTCCTTCTTTTTATGACAGCATAGTATTCCATTATGTAGATGTACCATAGTTTTCTGATCCAATCATCTGCTGATGGGCACCTAGGCTGTTTCCAAATCTTACCTATGGTGAATTGTGCTGCTATGAACATAGGGGTGCATATATCCTTTCGGATTTTTGTTTCTAGTTTCTTAGGATATATTCCTAGGAGTGGGATTACTGGTTCAAGTGGGAGTTCCATTTTCAGTTTTTTGAGGATACTCCTTACTGTTCTCCACAGTGGCTGCACCAGTCTGCATTTAATGTGAATAAAGTTATAACTTGAGAGAATAGGTTTTTCCAAAATCTAGTATGTTATAATAAACTTTTTTTTTTTTTTTTTGCTGTTTTTATTTGGGTCAGTTTGCAAAATTTCTAATCACTGATATTTATTGGGAAAATCTATTCTCTTAAGTTATAACTTTATTCACATTAATTTTAGAGCTTATAAACCATTCATTTAGTCCCCACTGTCTTTTTTAACCTAGAGGAAGCTATCAGGATATATTAAATCAGATGTTAAATCAGAAGATTCAACTTATGCTTTGAAAGAATCTCTCTGGTTGTGTTAAAAGTCAACTCTACGGGACATGGACAGAGGAACAAAGGTCAGCTATTACAATTTAAATAGTAATAGATTATCATAAGATATAGTGCATTAACTCTGGAGATGATGTGCAGTACTCAGCTTCTGAATATAATCTGAAGGTAGAACCAATAACAAATGGATGTTGAGAATGAAAGGAAGGATTAATTATGACTTTAGTAATGTTGGCCTGGAAAATTAGAAGATTTCAACTTAGCTTCTAAGCAGGTAGAGATGAAGGTCTTGGATGAGTCAATAATTTAACTTGAACATAGGATACATGAGATCATTATTAAATATCCAAATGGAAAGATGAATATGAATTGGGATTGTCTCAAGTTCATTAAAAGGATCAAAATTTGAGAAACATTGCATATATGTAGAAATAAAAACCATTGGATAAAGTGAGACATAGGACCTGAATATAAATTTGCCCTTCCTTATAGCATACCTTTAGTTCCAAGATGTGCTCATGGTCAAAAAACCTATATTATAATGGATCTGGCCAGCAATGAATGTGATAGAAGTTACTTCTCTAATACGGTGGCCATACTGTTTCTGGACTCTTTCAATTGTCACTACTATATGTCAAAGTTGGGTCACCAGGCACTATCTGAATAAATAAATGTCCTGGTATCTCTTTGCCCTCCTCATTTCTATAATAACAATTTTTTATCTGTTCTTCGGTGTTACACCTTTTGGAAAATTGTACATTAAAAACAGTGATTTACTTCTCATTTGGCCAATCCAATAAAAGATGAGAACTGATTGCTAAAACTGGTTTGGCTCAGTGGATAGAGCTTTGGCCTGTGGATTGAAGGGTCCCAGGTTCGATTCCAGTCAAGGGCATGTACCTTGGTTGCGGGCACATCCCCAGTGCAGGAGGCAGCTGATCGATGTTTCTCTCTCATCGATGTTTTTAACTCTCTATCCTTCTCTCTTCCTCTCTGTAAAAAATCAATCAAATATATTTTTAAAAGATGAGAACTGATCAATCACAGTACCTTGACTAATAAATACATCAAGTATGAAATAGATGCAATGCTCAAACTGTGCACTCAGAGGATGTCTAGTGAAAGGATAATTTCTGAAAGTGTAGGAAAGTGTGTAGGGAAAACACATACACTATCAGGCACAACGTTACCACCCCTATGTCTGAGGAGATAAGAGTAAGAAGAAATGGATTCATTTGGAGAAAGATTAGCTTCTATAACAAAGATAAAAATGCACAACACTTAAAGTGATCAGTAGTATATTACTTATGCAAGTTCAACATCAAGACTGGAGGTGTGGTTCAATGTTGTCAAGATAGTCAATGGTGCTGAAACCGGTTTTGCTCAGTGGATAGAGCATCAGCCTGCAGACTGAAAGGTCCCAGGTTTGATTCCGGTCAAGGGCATGTACCTTGGTTGCAGGCACACCGGGTGTGCAAGAGGCAGCTGATCAATGATTCTCTCTCATCGATGTTTCTAACTTTCTATTCCTCTCTGTAAAATAATCAATAAAATACATATTTTTAAGAAGATAGTTAATGGTAAAAGCACCTTCCATATTGGTACTATGCTATCCCATATCACTGCTTCATTTCATCTTCAGTATGTGTGAAGAGGAAAGAGAGGAACTCCATATCAAGCAAAATTGCTCATGCTCCTATTTTATTAGCAAGAATTTAATTGAGTGGCCATGCATGACTGCAAAGAAGACTGGAGACTATGGTATCCAGTTAGGTTGTCACATATGACTATGGAGAAATACAACAGATTTAAAGGGAACAGCTAGCAGTCAAACACATCACTCCACACAGCACATCTAGCATCTTACAATCACTGAATCCAGTAATAATAATTGAAGAAATTGCATGGGATTCATGATTATATTTTGTGCCTAGGTCATGCTGTTTATCTTTAACTATTTGTGAATTTCCTTTATTAAACAAGCTATTGTATATTTTGGTGTAAGATAAAAACAATAATTTTGACACGTCTGCATTCTACAGGGGTTTCATCTCTTCCAGTCACAAAAGAACTCTGCCCCATCATCAGATTTCTTGCTTTTCAATAGCTCCCTGTGTGAAACTTTGTGAGAGCTATAGAAGAAATTAATGTTGAAAATTCGGTAACTTTGATGGAGTCTGAAAGAGATAGGAAAAAAAGAGAGAAAGGAGAGAGTATTTGAGCTATTTCACAGAAAAATACATTTTACAAAAAGCCTGTAATGCAGCTTAAAGTTTTAGCAAAATGCCCAAGAGGTAGTTTAACATGACTTAGTAATAGGAGGTTGCTTTAATATTGCTCACAAGGAAGCAATTCCTTTGTTAAAGAGCTTTCCAATTGAATGACTATGCCCTGTGCTTACCTTAGGAGGCCTTCCTTTCTTAGCAACTCATGTTCTTTGCTTAAATGCATGCCTGGAGACAGACCTAACCTTGATTTCTCAAGGAAAAAAAAAGTCCTCACCTTTGATTTGAAAAAATGGACTTAATAGATCAACCCATTAAGTCTTTCATTATTCTGAGGTATTATTGCAAGGATTAGGAATAACCTCGCACTATTCAAAATTCCTTCTGTTTCAGGAAGCATGTGGTTTGGGACAGAAAGTCTCCAATCTAATTTCAAAACTTCCTCCATGGCTGCTGTAAATTACTTTGGGCAGAAAGGTGGTAGCAGACAAAGTTGCTATGAAATATACCATTTTAAATGTCATGGAGAGAATCAATAATGAAGGTTTGTAATGTAAAGTTTCTTTTGGCAGATACAAGAATGGAGTGAGGCTCTATAAATTCTCTCAGGTCTGCTATTCCCTACAATAGGAGTTAATAGTAAGTGAATAGGATGAGGGACTTGAAAAGATTACAATAATTCCTCCATGATTTGAAGAATAAAAAATAATGGGAAGTTGTTAGAATGTGTTAGGGTTATTAAGCAACTGTTTCAGAAATTGTGAAAAATAAGGGTGACAGGAAGTCATCGAGAAACAAGACCTGTGTGTTTTTTTTAAGTGAAACTAAAGGACATAAAAGCTCTGAGTGGTACTGGATATGTCTATTACTTTGATTGTGGCAATGGTATCATAGGCGTTTGCCTATGTCCAAACTCATCAAACTGTACACATAAAATATGTGCAATTCTTTGTCAATTATACTTCAATAAAGCTATTAAAATATAACATATGCAGATAGGTTCATAAAATTTAATTGCACAGCTTGATGCATTCTGCATAAATAAACACAGCTTTATAATCACCACCAAGATAAAAAAAATACATTATTAACATCTTTGAGGCTCCCCCTCATATTCATCTCCACTCACCAAGTACCACCACAAAAGTAACCCCCATTCTGATTTTTAAAAAATATATTTTCTTGATTTTTTTACAGAGAGGAAGGAAGAAGAACAGAGAGCCAGAAACATCAATGAGAGAGAAAAGTCGATCAGCTGCCTCCCGCACACTCCCACTGGGTATGTGCCTGCAACCAAGGCACATGCCCTATACCAGAATCGAACATGGGACCCTTGAGTCCACAGTCTGATGCTTTATCCACTGAACCAAACCGGTTAGGGCCATTCTGATTTCTAACACCTTAGATCAGTGTTTACTTTTCTGGAACTTTATATAAATGGAATTGTACAATGTGTAGTTTTTGCCTGGCTTCTTTTGCTAAATATTATGTTGATGCTCATCATCCATGTTATAGTGTATAACAGTAATGTAATCCTTCTCAGTGCTATATACACTGTGTGGCCAGATTATTATGATCTCTGAATGCATAATAATCTGGCCACTCATTTTATATATATATATATCCTGGTGACTGAATTCATGCAAGGGTGGGGTCCAGCCAGCCTGGACAGGGGCAGGTGACATGGGCGGTTGGCTGGCCTGCCTGCTGGTCGAACTCCTGGTCAAGGGGACAATTTGCATATTAGTCTTTTAGTATACAGGATATATACTGAGTGGCCAGATTATTATGTGCTCAGAGATCATAATAATCTGGCCACTCAGTGTAGTGTTCAATTGTGAATATTCTTCGAGTTGCTTATTTTTTCTAGGGTTGATATGCATTCAGATTGCTTCCACTTTAGATATCATATGAATACTGCTGCTATAAACACACACACACATACACACACACACACACACACACACACACACACATATATATATATATATATATATATATATATATATATATATACATACATACATACATACATTACTTTGGGGAATACTTAGGAGTAGAATTCCTGTGACTTGAACACACACACACACACACACACACATATATATATATATATATATATATATATATATATGTACAGATTGCAAAGATATTACCAAAGAGATTTTCAAAGCAATTGTATCAATACTATAAAATCCCACCAGCAGTATAAAAAGCTCCAATTAGTCCACATCCTTTACAATCCTCAAAATGCTCAGGCATTTTAGTTTTATGTTTTCTGATTAACAAGTGGTTATAAAAGATTTTGCTTTTAAATTAACAAATGTATTTGCATTTAAGCATATAAGAATAGCTTGATATGTGTGTTATTTAGGGGAAGTAAATTAATTATATAAAGTAAATAAATATAATCAATCATTGCAAATATCAAGTATTCTATAATTTTACATACATATATACTCTCCATATATTCTCTCCCTCCTCTCTCTCTCTCTTTCTTAATACATATGGAAATATAATGATTTTTAGTTGGCTATTTATTTATATATTTTAACTTAATAGTAATTTCTTCATTTTATGACCTTCATTATTATCCCTCATTTAGGAACCAAATGAAACATTTTCTACATTTCAATCCACTGAGTTATATCATAAAATATAGTCAAATCATTGAAAGAAACAATTAAATTAATAGCACATGCTGGGTCACTAGCACAAAGTTTGGTTGAAAAAGTTTATTTTCCTTTCCACTTAAGGACTTGGGTCATTATGCTGCAACTAATGGGAAATTAATAGATTTTTAAAGTTCTCCAAGCAATAAAAATCTTATACCCCACATTAATTATTCCCCACATTATTTTTAAAAAATCTTCATTGTTGATAGTATTACAGATATCCCCCTTTTTTCTCCTCATTGTCCCCCTCTACCTGGTTGAGATCCCACTCCAGGCCTCCCCCACTCTATTGTCTGTGTCCATGGGTAATGCATATATGCATACAAGTTCTTTGGTTAATTAATCTCTTCCTGCCCCCCCTTTCCCCTTCCCTCTGAGATTCCTCAGTCTGTTCCATGTTTCCATGCCTATGGTTCTATTTTATTCATTGGTTTATTTTGTTCATTAGATTCCCTTTTCATTTATTTTAATTTTTAGATTCAATTGTTTATGGATACATATTTACTGCCATTTTATTGTTAATATATTTTTATCTTTTTTTTTCTTATTCTTTTTCTTCCTCTTCTTAAAGAAGACCCTTTAACATTTCATGTTATACTTTGGTGGTGATGAACTCCTTGAGCTTTTTCTTGTCTGTGAAGCTCTTTATCTGACCTTCAATTCTAAATGATAGCTTTGCTGAGTAGAGTAATCCTACTTGTAGGTCTTTGCTATTCACCACCTTGCATATTTCTTGCCATTCCCTTCTGGCCTGCAGAGTTTCCATTGAGAAATCAGCTGACAATTGTATGGACACTCCCTTGTAGATAACTAACTGCTTTTCTCTTGCTGCTTTTAAGATTCTCTCTTTGTCTTTAACCCTGGGCATTTTAATTATATGTCTTGGTGTGGGTCTTTTTGAATTCTTTTTTTTTTTTATTAAATATATTTTATTGATTTTTTACAGAGCGGAAGGGAGAGAGATAGAGAGCTAGAAACATCGACCAGCTGCCTCCTGCACACCCCCGACCGGGGATGTGCCCGCAACCAATGTACATGCCCTTGACCGGAATCGAACCCGGGACCCTTCAGTCCACAGACCAACGCTCTACCACTGAGCCAAACCGGCTAAAACTTGAATTCTTCTTGTTTGGGACTCTCTGCACTTCCTGGTCTTGTAAGTCTATTTCTTTTGCAAGGTAGGGGAAGTTTCATGTAATTATTTATCCAAATAGGTTTTCAATACCTTGCTCTCTCTCTTTTCTTTCTGGCACCCCCATAATGCAACTGTTGGTATGATAGAAGTTGTCCCAGAGGTTTCTTACACTATCTTCAAATTTTTAAACACTTTTTTTCTTTTTGTTTTTATGATTGGGTATTTTTGCTTCCTAATATTCCAAATTGCTGATTTGATTCTCCTAGGAGACACCTGAGCAGATGCATTCACTCTGGGGTCTGCTTAGAGGTGCAAAGTCAGCCACTGCCTGGGGCTACCTGGCAGGAGCTAAAGAGCTCTCTGCAGATGGCTGCTACTTACATTGGGCTTGGAAGTGCCCAGAGAGACCAAGCAGTGAAGCAAGGCAGGCTGGTGCTAGTGCCAGGCCTTGGACCTCTTATTGATAAGTATGGGTATGCAGACAACAACCTTTGCTTGCTTGAGAGGTTTTAGGGAAGTCTTTAGCCTGAGCTAGGTCAGGCTATTCATATGGAAAAACTGCTGCAAACAGCTTAGTGGGGTTGTAAATTGGGTGGGGCAGGACTTCAAGAAATCACCAGAGCCCAGTGAATAGTGTGAACCAGGATGATAAAAACTCAGATGTGCCTGCCAGTCACCTCTGTGATGGGGGAAGTTTCAGTATAGGAACAATGACCCCTGCCAGCACCCCTGTATGGGAGAAAGCTGCATCCAATTATTGCCCCAATGCCAGACAATCCCATTTCTCCCTGTATGTCCCTGTATCATCCCAAGCTATAGTCCCAGTGCTGGAGCTCAGAGCAAGCAAATCCAAGTAAGTCTGTGCATCTGCCCTTTTAGAGGTACTGGTGGGACTCCAGCTGCTTCCTTATCACTCAGCCATAATTCCCACTGGTTTTTCCAAACCAAAGTTATGGGGATTCCTCTTCCCAGCACTGGAAGTCTGGGCTGAGGGGTCTAGTGTGGGAGTGGGACAGCCTTGCTCCTTAAGGGAGTCCTCTTCAGCAGAGAGATTCCTCCTGACTTAAAAAAAATATATCACACATGGATGTGGAACCATCCATTCTGAGCTTCAACCCCTCCTACCAGTCTTGATGTACTTTCTTCTTTACTTCTCTAATTGTAGGACTTCTTTTCAGTCAGATTTCAGGCAGATCTGAATGATTGTTGTTTTGTTTTTTATTTATAATTTTTACGTGTTTGTGGGAAGCAGCAAGTACTGCATTTACCTACAACACATGGCCATCTTGGTCTCAATCTTTCCCCACATTATTTTTAATTATAAAAATGGGCAGAAACTGGTTTGGCTCAGAGGATAGAGCATTGGCCTGTGAACTGAAGGGTCCCAGGTTCGATTCCAGTCAAGAGAATGTACCTTGGTTGCGGGCACATCCTTGGTTGGGAGTGTGCAGGAGGCAGCTGGTTGATCTCTCTCTCTCTCATCAATGTTTCTAGCCCTCTATCCCTCTCCCTTCCTCTCTATAAAAAAAAATCAATAAAACATATTTAAAAAATGGATGGTTGATTTTCTTCAATGTTGATATATACAAGAAGTGTATAATTTTAAATAAATGTAAACCTTTCATTAAAACATAAGGATAATTTGGATTATTCCTAAAAATTGGTCAAAAATCAAAGTCTGTAATTTAATACTTAAATTTACTGCTAAAGAAATAGTTGATATAAAAATAAAAATGTTCTTATATTTCACTACATTGAGACCTCCTTAAGAGAAAAGAGCTGGAAATTATCACTGTTTGCATAGGTCTAGAGAAGAATCTTAAAAATAATAACAAGGGATTAATGAATATTTCTTGAATCACTTTTATTCTTTGTTATAACAAAATCTGCTAATTAAGGTGACTTAATCTATGCAACCCTCAAATTATGTAAATTTAGAATCACTGAGTATGGAAAATGGACCCACAGATTAGAACTTAATAATATTCATTTATTCTTCGAACAAATAGAGCAATCTATTGTCACTGTGTTCAAGATAGTTAAACTATCTTATTGCTAACAGTGCAATATTTACTTTGCCAAGAATTAAACACCAAACTTCTTGGGTAGACTTCAGTTTGATCCCAATGCTTTCCTCCCTGTTATCATGTCCTTTCCCATGTGACTTTGTACTTCCTTCTACTAGAGGCAGAGTTTCCCTTCACATCCTTGACTTTGGGTTCAACCATGTGACTTGCTTTGGCCAATATGTTTTAGCAGATGTGACATAACCAAAGGAATAAAATCTGCTTCTTGCTAGGGCTTATCCTCCATCAAGTCTGCCATCAACATGAAGGGAGACTGTGTCTCAGGCAGCATTTGTAGACCAGATTATTATGCTAAGTGAAATAAGCCTGTCAGAGAAAGACAAATACCATATGATCTCACATATATGTGGAATCTAATGAACAAAATAAACTGATGAACAAAATAGAAACAGAGGCATGGATACATGAAATAAATTTATAGCTGTCAGAGGGGAGAGGGGTGGAAAGAGACTAGATAAAAGAGGTGAAAGGCTTAGCCAAAAAACATAATGCATAGACACAGACAGCAGTGTGCTGATGGCCAGAGGAAAGGGGAGCAAGGGCTGGGTGGGGGTGGAAAAGAGAGGAGAAAATGGCAACATCTGTAATAGTGCAAAGATTAAAAATAAAGTTAAAAAATAAAATAAAAATCCCAATGATTTTGTTAGCTTCTTGAGTTATGAGTGATTCCAGGATTTAAAAATATACATTTTTTTTCATATCGTATGACTTTTAAATATAATCCAATTGATTAATCTGTTTCTTAACTGAAGAAAGAGTGTTTTTTTTTCTAAGGCTGGAGGAAAAGCTGTCAATGGGATGTAGTGTCCAGACAAAACCAAACCCTACAATCTTAAGAATGATCAAAAGTAACTCTGACTTCAAATGATATTAAGTGCACTGACTTCAAAATCTAACCCTCATGTAAAATTGATTTCAGTCCCCTGAGATGAAAATAAAACCTTTATTTCCCAAATGAATTATGGAATCTCCAAACTGTCATAAAGAAATAAAATTTACTAAATTTTAGAGTAAATTAGTATTTAACAAGTGCTGCTACTATTATATAAATAATAGCTTTGCTGTTTAGCATCTATAAAATAATTTTTAGTAGTTATTTGCCTAATTTTCTTATCTCTTCTACTAGAGAGTAAAATTCTGGACATTTTTCTCAGAGTATTAATTCATTTCACTGCATGGTCTTATGAATGAATGTAGAAAGAAATTCAAACACCATTATATTGGATTATATTGACATCCAAAAGGACATTAAATGTAAACAGGTACCTGAACATTTAGGCATATGAATATAGTATTTTATACTATTCTAAGTCAAAACAGAGTCAGACTAATAATCTTACATTAAAACAATGGAAAAATCAGTAAGGTATTACAACCATGACACATAGGAGATCTAATCTGATGAAAAATAAACCTTTTATTATTTAACCCATTAAATTGTAAGGACTAACTTAAAGAATGCAATAAAAAATACTATAATATTCTATAAATGCTAACATATATTGGCTACTTAAAACAAACCTACTACATAGGAACTATTCATATACTTATTACACAAGTGATAAAAATGTCAAGAGAAGTCAATTTTTCTGTCACACAGCTGGAATCAGTGTTAGACTTTGAACCCTGGGTCCAGAGCTTTATATACCATATAATTTCTCCATCATATGACCTAGTACCAGATATATGACACTAAACAATCAATATCTACACAAATAATTTCCCTTTTTGCCCTTCTGGGAGTGAGAATTTTTATATGCATGAATAAAACTGAATATCAACTACCTTTTTAAGAAACATATTCCCAAAGCAATATAATTGAACATGAAATAATAATGAAAAAAAAAGAAAAACTTTTGGAAGCATTTTTTTAAATCTAACAGTACATGAAGAAATAATGCACCGATCAGCAAAGTATGTCCCTTGGATCAATTCTAGGCTTTATAAGCAGCTTGCAAAGAAAAGAAATAATTCCGTGGTATTAACAATTCATCAATGATGGTTTCGTGAGTAAAAATAAAAGCATCTTTATAATATTGTAACTGCTTTTATGGACGTCCAAATAAAAATCTAAGCATACTGATAATCTTTCTAATCATGAATATTTCAAGCATGTAATTGCTTCTTTAGCCCATGTTCTAACTACAATTATCTGAAAGAATAATTATCTATTATAATTTAGTATCCTTTAGACAGGCACCACTTTTAGCAAAGGCCCAGTCATTGCATTTTCCTTACATCTAGAGATAGACTCGCTTATACATTTTTCTATGTGTTTTAATAAATTCACATTTCCAATACTCATCTTAATGTAAAAATGGACCTGCCTATTTTCTGTTTTCTTTCTGTATCTAATCTGCATTTTCCTTTTCTCTGCTGTCATGTTTTTTCTTATATAAGCACCTATAGCTACTCAATAAATATTTGTTAGAAAATAAATAGTATCACATAAAGAAACATCCCCAAATGCTAAACCACTTTACATGCTTATTTTTTTAGTCTTCAAAGACTATCCAGGACTATTTTCCTAATGTATCAAATTGACATTCAAAAGGAAAATGTCAATCAAATTAATCTTCTGATCTTATTTGAGGTGATTTTAATGGAACCCAGAACTTTTAGTATGCTATGCAGGTCCATTACTATTTCTAGCTTGAAGACGGACAGATGTAGCTGGACTCTGATCCAATAAAGTTCTTAGGTTAATAAAGAGGGTGTGATCACTTCCCTATAAGCTTAAGTTGAATAAATCAATTTTGTTTGTTTGTTTTTAATTTTACTCTTAGCCCTTTCATTCAGACTCCTGATATTAGGGTCTTCATTTTTATAAACTTCAAAAAGCGTTTTTAAACCTTCAGAAATAGAAAAATATTTTCATCTTAATTATAATATACTAGAGGCCTGATGCACAAATTCATGCAAGAGGCTTGGCCCTCACAGACTTGCCTAAGCCCTCACAGCTACAGCTTTGTCTGGAAGGTCATCCAGAAGGTTGTTCAGCTGCCTGGTTTAATTAGCATATTATGATTTTATTATTATAGATAGTTAAAACACATTAAATACAAGTTGAATATTAGGTTACAGTACCATTTTAATAGGTTGAATGTTACTTCCATTGCTTGCTTTTTAGAGCCTCTCTGCCTGAAGTAACCAATCATTTATATCATCAAAGACATACTTACACTCTAAAAAAGAGCTTCTGCCATTAAAATATTCAAGTTTCAAAACATCCCAAAGGATGGTTTCCAACTAGGGAGAGTGAGTACACAATGCTTTCATAGATATTAAGAAAAGAGCCTAACATAGGATTTTAGCTAAGCTTGTGTGGGTGGAAATTTCAGTCAAGAGAAAAGAAATCTCATAAGAAAGATATTAAAGAGAAAAGAACAAACTTTTTTAATGCTGCAGGAAGTAGCAGTACAGCAACTTTCCAAAACTTGACATAAACAAAAGTGTGTCACCACATTATAGGGCAAATGGTCTCTATGTCCGTATCAAAAAATAAACAATAAACCCTTTTTTAGCTTCTCCCATTGATATTAAAAGGCATTTTTAGGGGTAAAATAGTCAGGTTTAATTTTTTTTTAATTAAGGGGTCCATGGAAAAAAAAACACAGGGCTACAGAGTTGCAAAAGGTTACATTTCCATAAGACAAAGGGGCTGGGAGCAGCAGAAGTTACATTTCCATAAGACAAGGGATCTGGGAGTGGCAGAAGGTACATTTCCATGATATGGGAGCTGGGAGTAGCAAAAGGTATACATTTACAGAATAAAGGGAAGGAAACGCCTCATTCAAAGAAAGAGAAAGAAAAGCCCAGAGGGAACAGGAGGACAATAAGAGAGAAGAAGGAGGGAACCTCAAGTACTTCATGTGGGACTTGAGCTCAGGAGTTGCTATAGTGACCAAATCAAAGGGGAATAGTGACCAATCAGAGGGGATATTGAGGCATAAAAAAATTGCCAGCTTTATAAACTCTGCTAAGAGGGACTCAGTGGGACTTTTTCCCCCTCCCCACATAGGAGTCTGCTTGTTTCTTAATAAAATTCCACCTTTGCTATACCATTCTGAGTTCCTGATTTCATTCTTTGACTCTGATGGACAAAGAGCCTAGGAAAAACCACCCTGCCTAAGGGAACACCATGTGTTCCAGTCCAAAAATCCTGCATCAATATGACATACGTTAGTAAAATTTAGGCCTAAAGCAATATGACTTTTCTTTTAGATATAAGTGGGAAACACTTTATAACAACATTGAGGTCATTACAATAAGAGTGACTGAAGATAATCTGGGGCAAATATGCCAGCATAGCATATTGGCTGAGTGTACAGAATCTTGGGTTGGACTGTCTGTATGTGATCTTGGTTTTTCTATATTTTGCCTCCTTAACCATGAGTAAATTGTGCAGCCTTTCAGGTATCAGCTTGCTCACCTTTAAATAACACCAAATTAATAGAATTCTCCAAAAGGAATAAAGAAGTATGTAAAACTCTTGGGACACTCTATGCTGCAGGACAGCTGGAGTTACGAGTTGTTTATGGGCAGCAAGACTCACAAGACAAAAAGAGACAAAAACCCTCACATCGATCTGATGCTATATTTACTTAACTTTATAGAACAACTAGAGGCCTCATGCATAAAGATTCATGCAATAATGGGCCTTCCTTCCCTGGTTGCCGGCACTGCCTTCCCTCCAGCTAGAGCCCTCTTTCTGCCTTTGCTCCAGCCCAGAGCCACCTATCCACCTTCCCACACTGCCCAGAGGCCTGGAGTGGCTGGGGCGGAAGCATCCTGCTGCAGCTCTGCAGCCTGTGCATGCAAATTAAACCATTATCTTTGCTGGGTTAATTTGCATATTCACTCCTGATTGGCTAGTGGGCATCACAAAGGTATGGTCAATTTGCATCTTTATCTTTTATTAGTGTAGTTTCAAGGCAAGAGTTATAATAGGTATATCATCAGTGTATCACTGGCAGTCTTTGCATGTGCCCAAATACACAGATTCTTTTGCCACATCACCCATCCAAAGTATAAGCACCAGGGTGTATGTGAGTCATTTGAACATACAGAAACCACAAACACATCTGGTAGGGTGAGAAATAGAATATTGGTTACTAGCTATTAGTTATAATAAACATTAATAAGAAATATTAACCATGCTCTGTTAACTGTGATTGTTTTGTTCTGCTTTTAAAAAGCACATTCTAACCTAGCTGGAGTTGTACAGAGGACCTGGGAGCTCACCTGGAAATGCAGCCCATTCTCTCCATCTGGGATCAATGAAGTCTAGTTGTCCCCTGCCCTTTGCACACCCCAGCCCACATTGCCCAAATTGCCTGTCATCTGTAACCATTATATCCATTCCTATTCCTTTTGCCTAGTTCCCCATGCCTGTAATACCCATTTTTATTTTGCACACCCATTATTATTCCTTTTGCCCATTTACCCATGTAATCTTTGTCCTTGTACCCCATATAAGCAGCTGGATTATGGGGTTGGGGGATACAGAGCAGATTTTTGCGCATGGCATGCTGCTCTCCCATACTGTCGGCAATATTGAAATAAATGCTCATCTATGATTCAACTTTGTCTCTGCTGAATTGGCTCAAGTAGTGAAAGGCCTCCCACACCTATTGTCTGGTTTCACATCCACCTATTAATATTTTATACTGTCCTAGTCACATAGGTCAGAGGCCTCAGGGCCAAAGTATAGCTCCCTCAACACAGGTGCAGTTCTGCACAACAAAGGGGGCAGACACATTCCCAATTTATCATTACTGTTACCAAGGAATCAATGCCACAGAACCCAAGGTCATTCTAAGTCAAGTTTGCATCACTCCAGGCTTGATGGCAACACTTTATTCTGTTAAATGTAAGAAACATTTAACCTGTAAAGAATTTTTGTGAGTTTGTTTTAGCAAAACTGTCAACAATTGTGGGCAAACAATCTTAATGGATTGAGATAATGCTCCCAAGAATGGCAGTTTTTTTTCCACTTGTTTTATAAATTACAATCAAAGGAGGAGATGTAAGTGGGTTACATGAAATCCATTGGTGGTAGATTAAGGAGGTGGGAGAAAGCAAAGTGGGGGACGGGGAGAAATCTCTGAGATTAAAAAAAAGTAAAAGATAGATATATACTTCTTTTACATAGGTGGGTATAGGATAATTAACAGTCAACAATAACGTGATAATAATAACAATGAAGTAATTTGTGGTCTCACCCTTGTGCATTGTTTGTGTGACCCTGAAGGTTGTACCCTGACATTCCAAAAGTAAGTTATGATAGATGTAAAAAAAAAAAAAAAACAAAGTTGATCTTTATCAGAGAAGATACAGCCTAGGACATGATTACCCACCAAAACTGCTTTTAGTTAAAGTTTTTTGTTTTTTTTTTTTACATTTTTTTAATTAAATTATCTGTGTACATATTTTAACATTGTTCCCCCCCTTCCCATTCATACCCTCCCTCCCCAGAGTTTTACTTATATGCATGTATACAAGTCCTTCGGTTGATCTATTATCTCCCCCAGATCTCCCTACCCTACCTGCTGTAATTTGACAATCTGCTTTAATCTGAGACCATCTTTTGTGGTTTTGAATTTGCAAGGCCTTCATGGATGCCTTCTCTGATCTTGTCAGGTTAGTATGAGGCCCTTTATCAACCACAATTCACCGTATGTCATGTAGAAAGTGCTCTAACAATGTTGCCTGCTATTGTTCCAATTAGCAAATAGGTAATAATCTATGAGTTAGTATATATACCCTCTATCAATGAAATACTATCAATAATACATGGAAGTGGAGACTATCAGAATTTAAATTATCCATTGAGACAGCAATTACATATATGTTAAGAATACTAATAATAATTACATATATGTTGAGAGTTTTAATAACATCTTTTATGCTTGATAAATTATCTGTTTCCTCCTTATTCTAGTAAAAATGTTCCAATTTTTCTTCGCGAGGTCCCTTCTTACCCAATCTCATGTAGTTCTGAGTGGAATGACCCATCTTTAACCTAAGGGTAGGACTTGCATTGCAGGATTGTGCCTGTGATTACTTCAAGACTGACATCTGACTCAAGTTGAGCCAATGAAGATCACTTTGAATTTTTATCAGAGTCATCATAAAACAGAAATGTTTACTCAGTCACTAGTTCATCATGATAGCGCTTCTGAGCTGAGTGTCAAGGGCCAGGTACCAAATGGCTAAAGCCTGCCTGAGAACAAAGGATACACAGAGGAAATGCAATGACAAAAGATGCAAAGGAGGTAAAATCTGAGGTCTCTGCAATATTCAAATACGTAAGTCAGTAAATTACCTTTTTTTTAATTTTAATTCAGTATGAATTTGGTGTTTAAGTGGAGTCTAAGATTCTTAAGACAGGATTTGAATCGGAAGGGAGATACAAATGTTTAGATAGGATACTTAACTAGAAAGAGCAAAATCCATAACATATAGTTATGGATAACATATAGTTATGGATTTTGCTGGAAGCATGTGCCAATGTAGACCAGGTCCACACATGCATCAATGGCTGAGAAAGCCAGTCTGACAAATCAGGACTAAGGCTGAGGAAGGGGACAAGCTAACCCTTTCTTCAGAATTAAACACTTATCATATCCCCAAGCACATATGAAGTCTATTGTGAAGCAAAGATGGACTGCCACAGGCCCCATTCCTGCAAAAGATTGGCAGAACTTTTGAGCAAATACACATTCTAGTCTACTGGCTGACATGTGGGGCTTATAATAGCTTCTCTTGGTCACTAGAAATCCAATGAGAATAAAGAAACCCTTAGTTATCCAAGAGAAAGAGGCAGAAGCAATTCAACCAGAGACCATACGGAAGATGAAATTGATATTTAAGAAAATAACTTCCTGGTTGTGCTTGAAAATTCTCCTTGGATCCAGTCTGAGCAGCCTGGATATGAAGGAGGATCATGGCCAGTATCTGGGATGAGACTAATATGGGGTAGGTTTACCGTTTAATTATTAGAAAAATACAAATTAAATTGTTTTCCCCAAAAATACTAAGAAAAATACAAGGTCAGTACAGCTAAAAGAAAATTTTTGTGATGTCTATTATTCAAATGAGATAAATACTTTAAAAAATGGTACACAATGGGACAATGTCTCTTATTATTAGATGTAAAACTTATTAGTTGGTGTTTATAATGTGGCCTTAGATATTCATATGGAGAAGGAAATAGAAATCCCAAAAAGCAGCATCATATACACAACAAAATATTTCTCATCTTACCAGTTAATTAAAAATGTTAATTAAAAAAATGCACTAGAGACTGGAAATCGAACTTGAAGCAAACATTACAGTGTCATGTGATATATTCTAGGTAGAACTTGTCTATAAATTAGGTAAGAGGAAAAGTATATATTAAAAAATTAGGGTATAGAGAACATCATCCTAAGAATCACAGAAGATTGAAATTTGAATATTTTAATAATTTGCATTCTTAAGCCATGCTCTGTAATGATATTATAGTTTCCTCACAATTTACTACATGATAATGTTAACAGCAAGCATATAATATTTGAGTGCTTACTATGAATATACTGAGTAATTTTATATATGCTTTTCTATTTATCAGAATTTCCTCCGACCCAGCACACTATGAGTTTTAATGACATCTTATTGAAAACCTAGATATCAGTAGCTTTTACACCTCCTTATTGATAAGGGACCTCTACTTGCCTGTAAAAATCTCAGTTCTATCTGAGAATCTGTACATCTTAATTTATGAGAATCTGTACATCTTAATTTCCCACATGTGCCTATACTTGCTGAGTACCATTGTAACTACACACAATGGATATACATTGGAAACTGCTATTTATTTCCAGTCACTTCTGAACACCCTGTTACTCTGTGAGACATCTGTCTCTGCTAGAAATTGTCTAAGTGCCACCATGCCCCTCTTCTGTTAGGTCAGACATCTAGAATCATCGTTAAGCTCTGCAAAGGAAGCACTGGCACACTCCCACTGGGATAGCAGTGCAGTTATGGCAAAGTGGTATGCCAAGTCCTTCCCTTTCCTCATATCCCAGAACATCTTAGCAGGTCCCAATTTCTAATGGAAGTGCTCCTTCCAGTTTCGGTTTTTATTCCAATATTCCATAAGAGTTATAAAGGGAGGGGAAGGTACAGTGGGGGAATTATAACAGATGACAAATCTTCCAGAGGGATGTCATGTGGCCTTAGTTATTCATATGGAGAAGGAAATAGAAATCCCAAAAAGCAGCATCATATACACAACAAAATATTTCTCATCTTACCAGTTAATTAAAAATGTTAATTAAAAAAATGCACTAGAGACTGGAAATCAATTGACTATTCCTTCTAACTAGAGGCCCAGTGCATGAAATTCATGCACTGGTAGGATTCCTAGAGGCTGCCAGCTGCTGACCAGGTACTCCTTCCCTTTCCCTGGCTGCCTGCTGCTGCCACCACTGGCTGGGGCCTCCCTCCCTTTCCCCAGCTGGCCCCGCCCCCAGGTCGAACTCCAGACAAATTCCCAGTTGAGGGGACAGTTTGCATACTACACTTTTATAATATAGGATAGCCAATGTTTCCTTACTGTGTTAAGTTCATCTTAACTGCTCATTCCCTCAGAATTAGCTCTCCTTAAAACCCTCTCATACCCTAAATCAGGAAAGAAAAAAACAAAAGGCTGAGGTAGCAATACTTGTACCAGACAAAATAGACTTTAAAACAAAGGATAAGACAAGAGACAAAGAAGGACCCAAAACACTATATCGAAAAGACATATATGAATCCATATGTTCACTACAGCATTACTTACAATAGCCAAGATATGGAAGCAACCTAATTGTCCATCATAGATGAATGAATAAAGAAGAAATAGTACCTATATAAAATGGAATATAACTCAGCCATAAAAAATAATGAAATCTTGTCATTTGAAACAATATGGATGGACCTAGGTGGTATTATGCTAAGTGAAATGAGTCAGACAAAGACAAATGCCATATGATTTCATTTATATGTAGAACCTATAAAACAAAATAAGCAGAACAGAAACAGCCTCAAATCTATAGAGAACATTTTTATTGTGGTCAGATAGGAGAGGGTTAGGGGAGGGGTACAAAGGGTGAAGGGATCAAGAAGTACAAATTGGTTGTTACAGAATAGTCATGGGGATGTCAAGTACAGCATGAGGACTATAGTCAGCAATATTCTAGTAACTATGAATGGTGTCAGATGGGTATGAGATTTATCAGGGTGGTCACTTCATAAGGTATGTAAGTGTCTAATCACTGGGTTGTACACATAAAATGCAATATTTTACATCTACTGTAACTGAAAAATTTAAAATATTAAAAATATATTTTCTATATAAAAAAGAAGTTACTTTGTTTTATGAAACAGAAATCTATTCAATTTTGAACTGGTAATGAGTAAAGGAGAAATGTTATTGGTTCAACAAATCAAAATTTCAAATTTCAGCTGTAGTTTTTATCTTTAAACAGAACTTTGTTGAAAAACTTCAATGATACTTTCAAGTTTCTCTCTCTCTTTTTCCCCATCTCTCTGTTTTTTTTGTGTGTGTGTGTCTTTTTTTTTTTTTGTCTCAAGCAAGCTATATATATATATACACACACACATACATACAGAATAGCCCTTCCTTCTTTTTGGGTCCACTAAAAACCACTGGGATAAATTTGTTTGTTCCAATTTGAAAAACTGGGCCCATACCTCAGCCAGCCACTGTGGACAGTGAGACAGAGTATTCTGATTGCCAACCTTTGTTGCTAAGCAGGGCAAGCCATGTAATTAGCATCCCTAGTAGTTAGAGGAAGAAAATAAGCTGGGCCATACCAATTGTTCAGAAGAGCCCTGCTCTCAACAGGGCCAATCTGATCCTGAAGCATGCCCAGATAAATTGAAACCGAAACCTCAGTAGTAGGAAAGACATGGTTCAAATTCTTCCCTTAGTTGTGTGCAAAGAGCCAGGACTCAAAATTGGGTCTCATTGCTCCATTGTCTATGTTCATTTGACCATATTCCCTGCTTCCCTAATTATAATGTGTTTTCTCATTTTAAAAGAGCATTCCTAACTATAACTATGCAGGCACACCAAGATAAAAATAATTTTGTAGAAGTTAGAAAGGCTAAAGTATGTTCCATACCACGTGTTTCAGAATGATCTGGGGAGCTTCTTATTATTTCTGAACTGGGAATCACTTCTGAACTTTTAAATCAGAATCTTTGGGTTTCTTCTCTGCTTACTTTGTCTTGTGCTTGTCCACCGTAATTGATAAAGTCCAAAAGGATTGACTGCCTGATAAAATGTTGCCTTCCTTGCTGTGATGCAAGATCCCCCTCAACCAGATATTTGCATCTCTTGCTCATAACAACATGCATAGAAATAACAGATATCCATGTATCATCAATGATTTAGCAAGCCATTAGTGCAATGCTAAATATTGGGGTACTGCCAACTCTATATCTTAAATTTCTCATATTTGACACAACACTCTAGCCAGGGTATTTTCAGAAACATATGTCAGAGATGCTTTATGTTTGCATGGCACCTTTCCCACCATAAAGATATGACACAGAAACAGTACGTCATCAGCTCTGCCCTGGTCACCTTTAAAAGTCCCCATATTGAGAAAGCTCCTTAGCTCCTATTGTTATTAAATATAAAGTTAAGTGCTAAAAGCAAAAGAAAGGGGTTGTTTCTCATCTTAAGAAACGTAAAGACTTCAATGATATTTTTTAAATGCCTATGCTTTTTTAGTATGGAGAAGCTGGCAATGGCAAATGAGAAACAGTCATGTATCCACAAAGGAGTGCTTGCCCAAGGATCTACACCCTTAATATTTATGCACCTTATGATTTGAGAAACACATTGAGGTACTGTAGTTGCTATCAACCTTTGCAGTGTATTGGGATTATCTGGGGAGGATTAACAGGTAGTGTTGCCTGGATCCCAGTACCGGAGATTCCCGTGTAATTGGTCTGGGGTGTGGTATTGGTGCTTTCCAGTTGTTTCTAATGTGCAGCAAGGTTGAAAACCACTGCAATCAGAGAACTATTATATGATTAGTGAAAATGCTTACAAAAGAAATTCCTCTCAGAAGAAATGTGAAGAAAGTGCTAATTAGGACAGCAAAAGCAATTGGGGAGATTTTACAGGAGAAATCATAGTAAATACAAAAACTCAGAGGCAAGCCTAAGACATCAACTCTCAAAAATAATTAGGTAAAAATAATTAGGTTTAGAATACAGAGGGCAGTGAGCATGGCAAAGTGGAAAAGAGGGACATTTATGTAAAAGAGAATGAAGACGTGGAGAACCTACCCAGCCAGAGTGACTCAGTGGTTGAGTGTTAACCTATGAACTAGGAGGCCAGGTTTGATTTCCAGTCAGGACATATGCTTGGATTGTGAGCTCCATCCCCACTGGGGGGCATGTAGGAGGCAGTCAATCAATGATTCTCTGTCATCATTGATGTTTCTTTCTCTCTCTCTCTCTCTCTCTCTCTCTCTCTCTCTCTCTCTCTCTCTCTCTCTCTCTCCCTCCCTCTCCCTTTACTTTCCTCATTGCAATCAATAAAAATATTTTTTAAAGAGAAGTTGAGAACCTTACCACCCAGAATGAAAACACTGAATTCCATTTGAGAGCCAACATAGGTGTTTGCAAATAGCAGTGGCATGAAGAAAACCATGCTTGAAAATGAAAATAGCATAGCAAGGTGGTCCATCCAATGTATCTTTGAAAGAACCATCTCCAGGGAACTTTATTTCCTTGTGTCTCCCTAACAGGTATTTTTTAGATACAATGATGAAGAAACTATATTCACAATAAAGAAACCGCTTGTGGGATCATGAAATGATCTAATGTTTGCTAGTCTAAGTTTGCATGGTCTGTAGAACTAGTCCAGACTATAATTGTTAGTCTGTGGTTAAAGATTGCTGAGAATGAAGACTTAGAGTTAGTTTAAGTTGTCTTAAGTTCAGTTTATTGCTTACCCTGCAAACAAGCAGCACAAAGGATCCATGTGAGTGTTTAGCATTGCGATGATGGCTTGCTAAATCATCTTAAACTTTTTTGATATTAGAAAGCACCGGTTTGGCTGAAATCGGTTTGGCTCAATGGATAGAGCGTCGGCTTGGGGACTGAAGGGTCCCGGGTTCGATTCTGGCCAAGGGCATGTACCTTGGTTGCGGGCATATCCCCAGTAGGGGGTGTGCAGGAGGCAGCTGATCGATGACTCTCTCTCATCGATGTTTCTAACTCTCTATCTCTCTCCCTTCCTCTCTGTACAAAATCAATAAAATATATTTTAAAAAGAAAGAAAGAAAGCACCAGGTTTGAAAGTCATCAGAGGAGAATATTTCATGACCTATACAGAAGCAGATTCAATGCCCCTATATCTGTCTGCATGGCTCCAGGTATCACATCCTCACTGGACACAAATTCTCCCTGGTCCTGCTGACCACTTTTGGTTCCTGCCCAATATCAGGGTCATTATTTCAGACTCTCAGGTACTTTGACTGTCAATAATCCCTCTGCTTAGTCCTGACCCCAAAACTCAGTATTTCCTATGGCTTTCACCAACACATTACGAACTTCTATAAATTCTTGCTCTGTTCTCTGGAGTAGGATAGTGATGAAATGTTGCTAGACATTGATGATTCTAGTATTCTGATAGATATTAATGAGACAGATCACATTAAGAGGAACCATCTCAAACTAGACATACGCATTTGGTCAGGGACATTCTATAGCAGGGCCTCCCAATGTGGAGTACATGCCCCACACGGGGGGAATTTGATTTTTAAGGAGAGGCAATTCAAAAATTAGTTATTACCAGTGAGTTTTTTGTATTTCTTTTGGTTCTAAGCACCTCATATATAGTATATAAATATATAGTATGATGTATTTATGCATTTCAGTTCTCTATTATATGTTTTGAAACTTTATTTGCTATTTTTCATATCACTTCATACATTTCTATTCCTTTAGCAATTTCTTAGTGATTTCTTCCTCAGTACATTAACTATCCTTTCATTCTTTTGTTTTTCTCTTTCATGGATGCCATGTTTTTGGAAGCTTATTCAGACCAAGTAAATGGCCTTTAGGCTTCCTCCACATAAATAGAGAGTTAACTTTTTAAATAATAAGGATTCTATGCAATGGGGGAGGGGGATCAGGATTTCAGAGATGCTTAGGTGGGGCATGGCCAAAAAAAAATGGTTGGTAACCACTGTTCTAGAGGATATTTTAATCTCAATTATTAGTTTAGGTAGCAAATCCAACCCCAGGGTGTTTGGGGAACCAAAATGCAAAATGCATGGATGTTGTTGGGGATCTAAAATCATATTGTGCTCATTTGCTAATGGGCAATGGCAGTGGAGGAAACAATAGTCAACCCTGGGAAATCAAGATTGACAGATCTGGGGATCATGAAATCTTATAAGTAGATAACAGATCTCTAAGTATTGATGATCTTCAGTAAGTGCAGAATTCCACACACCTGGAGTAGAGAAGGGTGTTATTTATTTATTTATTTATTTATGAAGTTAGCAAGTGGAACCCACAAACAGTATATGATAGGGGAACATATCTTAGAACTTACTGGAAGAAAGGATGACGAGATGGGCTGGAGCTTCAAAATCCCTCTTGCTTCTAATTAGGCTAGGCTTCACTGAGGCTGCCTATCCATTTTATCCTTGGAGCATCTTTGTTGTTATTTTCTTGTTTATATGTATCAATAGATCTAAAAACTATCTAATCAGAATGTCCTGGGTCTTTACCTAGACATCTGTGTCTTTTAAAACTGAGTGAAACAAGCCAGTCAGAGAAAGATAAGTATTACATGATCTCACTCAAATGTGGAATCTAATGAACCAAATAAACTGATGAACAAAAACAGACCCAGAGACACAGAAACATGAACAGACTGTTGAACCTCAGAGGGAAGGCAGGGGAGGGTGGGTGGAAAGAGATCAACCAATAAGCTTGTATACCTATATGTATAACCTATGGACACAGACAATGGGGTGCCTAGGGGAGCGGGGGGTGGGGGGGCGGTTGCAGGAGTGGGATGGAAGAGGTTAATGGCGGGAAAAGGAGGACCTATACAATACTATCAACAATAAAGTTAAAAAAAAAACTGCACAGGCAATTCATATGAACTACCAGGATAAGAGCTGCAGTCCTTGGAGTCAGAATAGGGCTGACCTGGCTGGAAAGGGGATTCAGGCAGCCAGCAGTAGTGGTGAAAGTGGCAAGTGGAAGGAGCTACTGGTCCAATTAAATCACACTTCTGGGCAAAGTTCTATGAGGAAGGTTAGCCCTCAAGAAACCTAACAGCATTTCCTTTTCTGGCCCACCTACTTTCAAGAATTATCCACTATGAATCAAAAGAGTTCTGCATTACATTCCAAAATTATGGATGATTGGGAGCCACTGCTATTTCAGGAATAGATGTAGGTTACTTTGACACACAGAAGACTTTATGGATAGCCTATGAACCATTAAATATTTAGGTCTGGTAGTCAAAAGAATTTCCTAATATGAAAAATCTTTGAAACATCTAAAGAGAGTAATTTTGGTACTTTTCTATCATTCAAAAATTGATAACAAATTCACTTTTCACCTCTCAGGTATATTATTTTAGATGAGTAAATTTCAGTAGCAGTGATTCTTGTATTGGTGAGACAACCCAATACAAACAACCACAGGAAGGCTACCATCATCTCTCTAAAAGTGAGGGTAAACATAAGGCTTAATTTGTTCATGTGCAGTAAACAGTTTAGTCTTGAAAACAGAAACTAAAGTGAAGATTTTATTTCTCTCTGGTCATTTTTATCTCCTTGGTTGAAAGATATTACCGAAATAAAGGAAGTGTTAAAATCTAGCACTAGGTAATCAGAGTTGAAAGAATATAACTTTGCTTGGAAATTATTGTCTTAAATCTTCTTTGGCTCAAGACATGCTTTCTTCTTTCTGAAGTGGCTTGAGCTAGGAATCAAGCCTGAAGGGACTTAGGAGCCAAATAGACAAAAGCAAAGATTCAGCTGGTAATTAGGTGCTTGAGATTCATATCTCTCTGCCAAGTGAAGATAAGAAAGCAAAATACATTATACTGCTTCTAAGTTTCAAAGGATTGGTCACCTAGAGACTATGTTTGTGAGATACCCAAGATCATTATCACTGTGGAAAAAAAAAAAACAGCTCTGAAACAGCTTTGATTAGCAGGAGCACTCACCATGAATCTGGGACTACAGGGGACATTACATCCCTGAGACCAGGGTGGCTTCCATGGAGAGCTCAGAATTGCTAATTGGCTCACTGTTTACTGAGAAATGCACCCCCTGTTGGAATATGCATGGGGACTAGTAGATCTCTTGAATGCCTGGCCTTTTTGTAAAAAAAAAAAAAAAAAACAAAGAAAAGTAGTAATTCTGAGAAAGAAGATTTCAGTACTGATGTACATATCTAAAGCTGCAATTCTTTACTGATGCCAAGGAATCCATACTGTGTATTCAACTTGAAAGTCAGCTGTCTTGTACCAGCGAGTTATTCAGCTATCCCTTTAAATTATGAAAACACTCACCCTCTTTTCAAAGTTGAACAGATAGTCTTCACAAGAAATACTTCTCTGGAAATACTAAACTCAGCCTTAGAAGATTTGGTTCAGTGATTAGAACATCGGCCTGTACCCTGAAGGTTTGATTCCAGTCAAGGGCACATACTAGGTTGCAGGCTAGATCCCTATCCTGGTAGGGGCATGTTCCAGAGGCAACTGATTTATATATCTCTCTCAGATAGAGGTTTCTCTCTTTCTGTCTCTCCCCCTCCCTCCAACTCTCTCTAAAAATCAATACAAAAATACCTTTGGGTAAGGAGTAAAAAAAAAATAATCTCAAGGTGAAAAAATTTTGTCCTTGGAAATAATAAAAAATAAATATAAGTAAAAACCAGGTATAGCACAAGGGAGACAAGTATCATTTCAAATCTCTAGACTAACACATTCATCTCTTCTTTTTTTCCAGAGCACTGCTGCATAATCAAAAACGTAAAATTTTCACACCAACTTTGTTTCCAGTGTATCTTGGAAAGGGAAGATGATTAATGCTGGGTCAGCCCCTGACCCAACTTGGTCAATCAGGATTTCTCCCTTGGGAATCTAGAAGTCACTGTTGAGAAAAGGAATGGCTTAACTCACTAAAGCCAGGAATTAAGAGTTGGTGACAACAAATCACCCACCACATTTTTTTGTCCTCCAGGAAAAAAAAAAAATTTGAAAACCTATCTCAGAAGAAAACAAAACAAGCAGACAAGCTCAGAGTGACAAACAAGGTAAAGAAGGAATTAGGAATGCCAGGGTAATTTGCTAGCAATTCATTTCCAAGTCCTGGAAAGAAAAACAATGCACCTTTAATCCTGCCATTAAATACCATCTCCAACTCTTTTAAAAAAATATATTTTATTGATTTTTTTTTACAGAGAAGAAGAGAGAAGGATAGAGAGTTAGAAACATCAATGAGAGAGAATTATTGATCAGCTGCCTCTTGCACACCCCCTACCAGGGATGCTGTCTCTTACACACCCCTACAGGGGATAAGCCCACAACCAAGGTACATGCCCTTGACCGGAATCGAATCTGGGACCTTTCAGTCTGCAAGCCAATGTTCAATCCACTGAGTCAAATAGGTTTTTGCCCACCTCCAATTCTTATAAGTGTGAGGTAACTGGATTAAATTTCCTTGATTAGCAATAGAAATCCTTACCATTATAAAATGTGATGGAAAAAATACATTGTTGCTAATAACCAAAAATATAAAATCCCTGGTAATAATAAAATATTATAAATGATATGTAATTTTATATCTAAATATAAATAATTACTAAAGAATATAATAGAAGAGACACATAAGTGGAAAAAATACTTATTCCTAGCTTCTTTCCCAAACATATAAAAAACGTTCAGAGCCTAACTTAGCCATTTAACATTGGGAAGTTCTCCTGTGGAAATCATCAGAAATATTTGCAAAGATGTGACTATAAGGATAGACATCACAGTAATTTTTTCAACCTAAAATTATTAAAATATACAGTAATAGTTTCAATTGTAGAGCCTAAGACCATTGGAAAACAGAGATTTACATTATGATTCATAACAGTAGCAAAATTACAGTTATGAAGTAGCAACAAAAATAATTTTATGGTTGGGGGTCACCACAACATGAGGAACTATAATAAAGGGTCGTGGCCTTAGAAAGGTTGAGAACCACTGTTCTAGAGGTTAACCACATTCCTTGGCTTGTGGCACCCTCTATATGGAGCGGGTATAGGGTCAAGCCTCAGACTGACCTGTGGCAGGGCCACATGCAAGTCCCAGCTTGGAGGCAGAGCCCTCCTAGCACAATTAAGCTTGATTTTATAGTCCTCCCTTGTTCCTAGGTAGCTAATGGGCTTTGGGAGGTGCAGCAAGTGCTGCCAAAACAAGGCCTGAGTAACACAATAGATCTGAAACTCGCAAGAACATTGTAAACATGTTGGCCATTCCCCTTGTTTTGCTTTGTGTGTTCTGACTATAAAATAAAGCTTCAGCTTTCAGGCTGTGGCACTGTTTCCTCATTCAGGCACAATGATCCTACCTGGCCCCAAATGTATTATCTTGTCTGTCTTCTTTATTCCTTCACTGCTCCTCCTCAGGTTCACCCCTGGCCATGCTGAATGTGGTTCAATCCTCCATCTTCAAAGTCAGCAATGGGAATTGAATATTGCTCACAATACCATCCCTCTGATTCGGACTATTCTGTCCTTTCTTTTTCTTTTGTAAAGATACTAGAGGCCTGATGCACGGATTCGTGCACTGGTAGGGTCCCTCAGCTTGGCCTGCACCCTCTCACAATCTGGGACCCCTCAGGGGATGTTGGACTGCCAGTTTCAGCCCAATCCCTGCAGGCCAGGGTGAGGGACCTCCACTGGTGCATGGATCCGTGCACCAGGTCTCTAGTATGCATATAAGATATTTGGTTAAGCTCTTCTCACCCTCCCCTATTCCCCTTCCCTCTGAGATTCATCAATCTGTTCCATGTTTCCATGCCTGTGCATTGAGTATCTGCCCCCTAGTGGTCAGTACACATCATAGCACTGGTTGAATGGTGGAACAGTTCCTTAGGCTTTTATATATATAGATGATCACATTGTACCACTCACAGAATCGTGAATTATTTCTTTATTTTAAAGCTAATCAGCAACTTTAATCCCATCTGTAGCCTTCATTATCCCTTGCCAATGTATAAAATATATTCACATGTCTTACAATGAGGAAGTGAACATCTTTGGGGGAAGGGATATTACTACACCTACCAAAAAGTGTTTGCTTTGAATACAGGTTGATGATGGAGAGAGCAGTTAATAAAAGTTATTTTAACAACTCAAGGCTAAGGATTTAACTGGCCTAGAGAAAATGTTGTCTTATTGAGATTTGCAGGGCCTAAAAGAGTAGAGGGTAAAATGATGCTTCTGAATTCAAGAATCAGAGGAACAATCCACTGCACTCCATCCCACAGATTCAAATCCTGTGCTTAGAGCAATGACTTGCATATAGTAAAGGCTCAGGACACACTTGCTATATTACTGCTGACTTAAGCAATAATTCATTCCATTACTTTTCTTAGCTTTTAGAATTCAATGATTGCTTCTCAGATTTCCTTAGTACTTACTTATTTAAATCTGCTATTTCAAAACTTAAGATTATTTGTTTTGCTTATATTCTTATTTATTTTTAAAAATGTTTTTATTGATTTCAGGGAGAGGAAGAGAGGGAGAGGAATAGAAACATCAATGATGAGAAAGAATCATCAATCAGCTGCCTCCTACATGCCCCCTAGGATCAAGCCCACCACCTGAGCATATGCCCTGACAGGATTCATTGAGTGGGTTGTGAGGTTACTAGAATAACAAAGAAAAAGCTTCCCTGTATATTTCACATGGGCCAATCCTCCCTCCATTATCCTGTTATATGATAGCATTAAAAAATAGGCCCCAGTTGATAGAGCATTGGCCTCTGACCTGAAAGGTCCCAAATTCAATTCCAGTCAAGGGCACATGCCCAGGTGGTGAGCTTAATCCCCAGTGTGGGGGGTGCAGAAATCAGCCAATCAATGATTTACATCATTGATGTTTCTATATCTCTCTTTCCCTCTCCCTTCCTCTCTAAAATCAATAAAAATATATTTAAAATAGTATAGCACTTCTGTTCTGTTGATTGCTGAAATGGATAGTCCTCTGCTATTTTAAAAATAGCTGAATTCAACAAATAGAGTATAAAAAACAGAACTCAGAATCTCAGCATCTTAGAAACATTCTGTGAATATTTAAAATAAGGGGCCTATATACAATTGGCCATCTTGGAAAATTTAGAATTTGTCATGTATTATCTCTGTATTGATTATATACAGTATGTATAATTTAATCATCATCGACAAAAAATGTTAATGGGTTGCACACTAAAGCTGTGTCAGGATTAGATATATTTATGACAAAGAAACAGCAGAATCAAACTTATAATAAAGCATAGATTTGATGGCTGCCAAAAGCCAAGGATGGTACACATGGTTTTCCCTGTCTATGAAATAAATAGTAGTGATGAAAGAAGATGTGGGTCCATTTCTGATTCTGTCAAATACAGAAATAGATGTTGAATTGGGTGTTTGGGTTAAAGGATGAATGAGTTATTCAAGCAAGGAGGGATACAATTTACAGGATAAATGAGAGCATCTGCTCGAGTCAGGAAAGAAATGGAAAAAAAATGTTAAGCAGAATATGTTGAGAGTACTAAGAGGATGTAAAAAAGAATTGGGAAAAATGTTTTAGATGATAGTAAAATATTTCTTTCTTCTCATCCTTCTCTTTCCCTCTCTTTTTCCCATAATTATTGAGAGACAGACTTTGTGCTGATCCTTAGGCTAACTTCTGAAGAGTTAAAGTGTATATGTGGAAACTTCTTAATTCAATAAATAAAATTGGTATTTAATTTTTATGTACAAATTAACCTTCAGATAATAATCATATATAATAGAAGTGAACTGGTGAAGTACCTTAAAATCTGCATTGATATAACCTCTTCTGGAGACATTTTTTTAAGAGGCCTTTTATAAAAGCCCTACAAAATTGTTTCTGCCCTACAGGAACTCGTATCCTAATAAAGAACCTAAGCACAAAAATATACACAATATATTATCATAAATTTTGTAAAAGGATTAAGAGGTCAGCAAATAGAATTAGAAAATAAAGAAAGAGGGAGGGAAGCTTTACAGGTAGGGATTATTTCCTGGAACTTTGTTTTTGTTGGAAATAAAACTATAAGCATATTCAAGGGTTGGAATCATGGAGGGCCTCAAATCTACGCTCAAACGTAAATCTCTCCTAGAAGCAGTTGAAAGCTTCTATTAATGTTTTTTACTTGTATATGTATGTATGTATTTATTTAACCCTCAGCTGAGGATATTTTTCCATTGATTTTTTTAGAGAGAGTGGAAGGAAGGGAGATGAGAGAGAGAGGGAGGGGGAGAGAAACATCGATGTGAGAAAGACACATTAACTAGCTACCTACCATTTGTGCAGCAAACAGGGCCAGGGATCAAACCTGCAACTGAGGTGCGTGCCCTTGGCCGAGAATCAAACCTGGGACCCTTCAGTCCAAGGTCCAATACTCTAACCACTGAGAAAACTGGCCAGGCTCATTAATGTTTTTTAAAAGCAGGACAATGACTTGCTCATTGGTGCCTGGATAGTAAAATAAAACTGAAGCATTCCAAGGGCATGATCTTGCTAATAGCCAGACACTTAAATGTTTGATTTAATTCATCTATCAATTCAATAAATATTATTAAGCATTTACCAGATTCACAAGTCTTTGTTAAGTTTTGAGGATACAGCTATGAGCAAATAAGTCCTAATTGTGCCAAAATGGACCTTAGAGTCTAGCAGGAAAACAATCACTGAGTTGATACGTTCATTCACTTATTTGGTATTTACTCTGCACCAGTCATTGTTGAATATGCTAAAAATTACAGTGAAAAAGATATAAAAAGTTATGGTGAGAGGCAGAGAAATAATTAAATTTAAATTTAAAGCATGCATAGGTGCTAAGAAGAAATCAGTATTGTGATAGAAATGCCTGTGTTGACTAGGAAGGCTTGTTTCATGAACCATGAGGGACTGAGACAAAAATTTATAAGAGAATGAATCAACCATGTACAGATCAAGAAGTGCTAAGAGCAGATGTCCTGCTGAAATATCATAAGTGTGAAACATTACAGAAATGAAAATTAAGTCAGTGTGGCCGGAATGTAAAAACAAAGGGGAGAGTAGTAGGAAATAATTTTGGAGGAACAGAGACAAGATCACAGAGAGTCTTATGTGACAGGGTAAAGGTTTTGGAATATATTCTAACAATATATTATCTCTAATGGTATAATATATACAATATAGGAAACTTTTAGAAAATTTTATTCTGAATTGTAACATAATCTTATTTGTATTTGGAAAAAGATTGATTTGGGTGCTATGTATTGATAGTTAATGGATATTACCATAGGCAAGAGTGAAACAATCAGGATAGTTACTACAATATTCCGGGTTACAGATTATAATATACTAGAGGCCCAGTGCACAAAATTCATGCATGAGGGGAGGTGTGTCCCTCAGCTCAGCCTGCACCCTCTCTAATCTGGGACCCCCTCGAGGGCAGTCAGACATCCCTCTCACAATCCTGGACTGCTGGCTCCAAACTGCTCACCTGCCTGCCTTCCTGATTGCCCCTAATAGCTTCTACCTGCCAGCCTGATCACCCCCTAACCACTTCCCTGCCAGCCTGATTGATGCCTAACTGCTCCTCTTCCTGCCTGTTTGCCCCTAACTACCCTCCGTTGCAGGCCTGGTCACCCCCTACTGCTCTCCCCTGCTGGCCTAATCACCCACAACTGCCCTCTCTTGCAGACTTGATCCCTCCCAGCTGCCCTCCCTTGCTGGCCATCTGTGGTGGCCATCTTGTGTCCATATGGGGGCAGTCATCTTTGAGCACATGGGGGCAGCCATTTTGTGTGTTGGAGTGACAGTCAATTTACATATTATTCTTTAATTAGATTGAAGGATTAAATAGAATAGAGGCCTGGTGCACGGATGGGAGCTGGTTGGTTTGCCCTGAAGGGTGTCCCACATCAGGGTGGGGGTTCCCTTGAGGCATGAGGCAGCCTGGGCAAGGGGCTGTGGTGGTTTGCAGGCTGGCCACGCCCCCTCTGCAACCCAAGTGGAGGCCCTGGTATCTGGGATTTATTTATCTTCTATAATTGAAACTTAGTAGTCTTAAACAGAGGCCAAATAAGGCCAGGGCTGCGGAAACTTGGCTTCCTCAATCACTGGGGGCAACTCAAGCCTCCTTCTTTCTCCAGCTTTGTGGCCATTTTCATTGGGATTTATTTATCATCTATAATTGAAACTTTGCAACCTTAAGCAGAGGCCAAGGCAGGCCAGGGTAGGCAGGAAGCTTGGCTTCCTCCATTGCCAGGGAAACCCAAGCCTCCTGCTCTCTCCGTGGCCACAGCCATCTTGGTTGGGTTAATTTGCATATTTGCTCCTGATTGGCTGGTGGGTGTGGCTTGTAGGTGTAGCAGAGGTATGGTCAGTTTGCATATTACTCTTTTATTAGATAGGATTGCAACAAAAAGTATAGAGATAATTAAACAAATTTGGTACATATTTTGGAGCTGGACTGAATAGAACTTTCTAATGTGAGGGAATGAGAAGAATGAAAAATTTCAAGATGTTGTCATTTGAGCAAGTGGGTGGATATTTGTGCCTCTGGGGCAATGATAGAAGGAGACTGAGCATACAGAAGATTAGTCCTGAGGTATGTTCCAATATTCAATAATATGTTAAAAATAAGAGTGTTTGAAAATTAAAAAAAAATAAAACCTTAAAAGTAGTAAATATTAAGTAGGTAGTTTGATATAAAAATTTTTTGTTTAGAGATAAGTCAGGGATGTAAACATATATTTGGGTTAAATGGTATAGAAAGTCTTACGACTGAGTCAAATAATCTAAGAATGTAGATAAGGATGGGAAGGACACTCAAGAACAATTCAAGGAAGAACCAAGCCAAAATTTAAAGGTTGGGCAAAAGAGTCAAAGAAGCTGCCTTTTAGGGGGGAGGAAAGTATTTTGGAAGCCAAAAGAAAAAAGTATTTCAGAAATGGAAGATATATTCAGAAGGCATGTTGCTAAGTGAGGACCAGCAACATGGAGATTGTTGTTGACTTTGATAACAGTTTCAGAGAAGTAAGAGAGAAAAGATTTAAGGAATGAATTTGGAAAAGAATGGAAGGTGAGGAGGTAGTGACAGTGACTACAGATAACTGTTTAGTTAAATTTTTATATACAGTGAAAAATGAGATGGTAATGGAGGGGGTTGATAGGGTGAGGGTATTTTAAATATGGGAGACACTAGAGCACAGTAGTATGTTAATATTGTAGAATTATCTTTTAGGGAAAGAATAACAGGATTCAGGAGAAAAAAAGACTCATTGCAAGAAGAAAACCTTTTAACCCAGCCAGTGAATCAGTGGTTGAGTGTTGAACTATTGGCTCTCTCTGAAATCAATAAAAACATATTGTATCCTTTACAATTTATTTATCTATTTACTGATAGGCATTGGGCTGTTTCTCATTTTGGCAATTTTGAATAAAGCTGCAGCAAATATTCTAGCATATGTTTTTATGCCGTTTTCTTTTGAAAAAGTATATAGGGTTTTTGCTGTTAAAAATGGCATAATTTGTAACATTTCATTTTCCAGTTTTTCTGATATATGGAAATAAAATTATTATGCATTGACCTTGCTTACAGTGACCTTGCCAATACCCTTATTTGTTTAATTATTTTCCATTGATTATTTTAGTTTTCTAAATAGATAATGATACCATATGAGAATGACAGTTTTATTTCTTTAAAATTCATATACTTTTGTTCATTTTTCTTGTATTTTTGCATGTTGGGGTCTCACATTCACTGAGGAATAGAATAATTATAGAATACATCCTATTCCTTATCACAGGAGAAAAGCTTTCAACCTTTTGCTATTAAGTGCAAATGTTCTTGATTGTTTCGTTTTGCTTTTGTAGAAAATATTGATCAGATTAAGAAAGTTATTTCAAATTTCTAGATCCTAAGAGGGATTTTCGTTATCTGAACATTGTATTTTATCAAATCCTTTTCCTATACCTACTGAAATGGTCATGTAATTTTCTTTCATTGTGTTAGTGTGCAAAATGACACTGATAGGTTTTCAAATATCCTTATAAAGCTACATGACTATGATACATTTTACTGTATATACATAAATCTATAGGCTAGATTTGATATGCTAATTTTAATTTAGGATTTTTGTATATATTTTTATGAGATTTCTTTGTAATATTTTTATCATAAGATCTTCATTAGATTTTTCAACTCAGTTTACATTAAATTTCCAAAACAAGTTGGAAAGTCTTTTCTCATTTTTTGTTCTCTGTAAGAATTTATATAAACTTGATGTCATTTTTTTCTTAAATGTTTACATAAATGTATCTGTGCTTAGAGTTGTCTTTCTTAAAAGCCTTTAAAACATATTTAATTTATTTAATAAAATAGGGATATTCAGAAATTCTATTTTTTTTTTTTTGGTTCAATTTTGGTGATGGTCTTTTTAAAGAAACTTTTCTTCAGTGAATTATGGGGGAAAATATAAAACTGTCATACTCCAGGTAAAAAGAAAACTTATTTCCATTCAACAATGAAAAAGAATTAATTTTTGCTTTATCTTGTATACTCAAAAAATTGCAACTACACCAAAACAAGAAAAGGCTATTTTTTTTTTATTCTTATATATGAACTCCATCACTTTTTAAAAACTTTGCAATAATACACATTCTAAATATTCAAATGGAACTTCTATCAATGTCTCCCAAGTTAATGTATTCTTGGTATGTTTAATATTTAGATATTACATAATTTATTTAATTTAATTAAAATTATGTTGTATTACTTTTTAAAAAATATATTTTATTAATATTTTACAGAGAGGAAGAGAGATGGAGAGAGGGATAGAGAGTTAGAAACATAGATGGGAGAGAAACCTCAATCAGCTGCATCTTACACACCTCCCACTGGGGATGTGTCCACAACCAAGGTACATGCCCTTGATCGGAATGGAACCTGGGACCTTTCAGTCCACAGTCCGATGCTCTATCCACTGAGCAAAACCGGTTTCGGCTCTTCCATTACTTTTTTTTTTTTTTTTTTTACCTATATTTTCTTTATATTCTGTTTGATCAGATTGGATTTTAAATGGGCGTGCATATGAATCAATTAATTGACTTGAAAGAGGGATATATTTAGAATTTCAACTAATAAGCTTAATATCAAGTTGTTTTATATAATCTACATGTAATAATAACTATAAAGATGTATTTTTTAAACAGGTATCTCTTGCCTGGCCACCCATGCCACTTCCTTGTATAGTCCTTCTTGGAAAATCTGTCAGCAATTTGGCATTTCATAAAAATAAGTACATATGTAATTTTTAATGTAATGCAAACTATTTACATAGTCTTATAAATGCATGAATATTTTTATAATTTAAAATATATAAATAAAAGTATACATTTGAATAAATGCATGAATATTTTATAATTTTAAATATATAAATAAAAGTATACATTTGTATAAAAAAATAAACTTTTCTGCCGAAACAGGTTTGGCTCAGTGGATAGAACGTCGGCTTGGGGACTGAAAGGTCCCAGGTTTGATTCTGGTCAAGGTCATGTACCTTGGTTGCGGGCACATCCCCAGTAGGGTGTGTGCAAGAGGCAGCTGATCGATGATTCTCTCTCATCGATGTTTCTAACTCTCTATACCTCTCTCTTCCTCTCTGTAAAAAATCAATAAAAAAATAAATAAATAAACTTTTCATTTTATCTAAGCTTTTAATTCATCATTCCAAAATCAGTCATAATCCTCTTACTCTCTTTTAAATGTGTAATCTTCGATAATTTCTCTTTTTTCATGATGTATATATTTCACTTTTGACTTAATCAGTCTTGTCAGTAGATTGTCAGTATTTTTAATCTTTTCAGAGGACCATCTTTTGGCTTGATAGTCTCCATAATTTTCCAATTTTAATAATTTTCTTCAATTTTACTATTTTTTACTATTGCCTTTATAATTTCTTTTTTTTACTGTATTTGTGTATAACAAATATGCTATTCTTTTTCTTTTTTAAAAATAGATTTTTATTGATTTCAGAGAGGAAGGGAAAGGGAGAGAGAGAAATAAAAACATCAATCATGAAAGAGAATCATTGATCATTGGCTGCCTCTTGCATGCCCCTTACTGGGGATTGAGCCTGCAACCTGGTCATGTGCCCTGACTGGGAATCAAATTATGACCTCCTGATTCATGGGTTAATGCTCAACCACTATGCAACCTCACCCCATCCAGGCTATGCTATTTTTTTTTCTTATTTCTTGACACAGTTCTTTTCTCAGGCAGAATCCAGTCAGGAAAATACCGATCATATCAATCATTGAAAAAAGATGGAATTTAATACAAAGAATTGCTTACTTCCCATCCTTAGCCCAGAAAACCAATGATGCTTTCCAACACTACAATTTAGACTTGTTATTTCTAGAATTCCACATAAATTAAAAATAGACTTTCTGAATATCCCTATTTTATTAAATAAATTCCACATAAAATTGTCTAATGCATGCTTTTTTCTGCCTGACTTTTTTCGTTCAGTGTAATGTTTTTCAGAATCACTTATGTTATTATGTGTTATCAGTAGTTCTTCTTGCTAAGTAATTTTCTAGTGTGTGTGTGTATGTGTGTGTGTATCACAATTTATTTATTCACCTACTGATAGATATTTTGGTTATTTACAGGTTTTGACTATTAGGAATAAATACTTTTTAAACAGCAGTATATAAATCTTTATGTAGACATTTTCCTTTATTTTCAGGTAAATAACTGTATGTAGAGTTTCTGGGTCATATGTAAATTTTATTGAGATTTTAAGTACAATGCTTAAGAATGTTTACTTAGTGGTAACTGCTTTTATATTCTGTTAATACATTAGTGCTTAGCTCTATTTTTTTTCATTTTTACTTTAATGCATAAGTAGGTTTGTTAGTTATTAGTAGATGCTACTTTAAAAACTAGGCCTAAATTCATGGTCAATAACATTTATTGAATGCTAATATAGTGTTAAGAATTATAATTACTTTATATTATTTCATTTAATTTTTATGATAACCTAAAAGAGTCTGCATATTAGTCTAATTTTTCAGATGATGTGTATACTTTGAAAAAATGATAATTAAGTGTTTTAAAATCCTCACCCAAAGATATGTTTCCATTGATTCTAGAGAGAGAAAGGGTGATGGAAAGGGAGAGAAAGAGAGAGACATCATTCAGTTGCCTCCCCTGTGTACCCCAACCTGGGATGGAATCTGCAACCTGGGTATGTGCCCTGACCAAGAATCATACTTGTAACCTTTTGGTATATGGGACAACACTCCAACCAACTGAGCCACCCTGACAAGGATAGACAAAAGCATTTTAATTAATTTACCAAAAGACAGAAACTAGTAATCTGCAGAGCTCAGATGTGAATTGAACCAGTACACTTCCCAAGTCTATGTTCTGAACTCTACTGTCCTAAATAGAGAATAAAAGGGTAAATATACTGAATAGTTGAGACAAAGAAAAAATGCATATGTGGGCACATAAACAGCTGTTTCCATTTACACAAAATAGATTTACTTTCAAGGTGCAATTTTGGTCAATATAACCAATTGTAAATTAAATATACAAGTAAAGGGTAGAAAACAAAGTTAGGTATGTTTTAAAACTGGGATTAATTTGTATCTGTTGTTAAAACCTGATAGATTCCAAGCCTAGTAAAGCTTTTTATCTCATAATTCAAAACTCAAATTATCTATTTAAAATATATTTAGCCTAGCCAGCATGACTCAGTAGTTGAGTATCAACACATAAACCAAGAGATCATAGTTTGATTCCCGGTCAGGGCACATACCCAGGTTGCAGGGTCAATCCCCAATGTGGGTAGTGCAAGAAAAGCAGCTGAACAATGATTTTCTCTCAGCATTGATGTATGTATCCCTCTCTCTCTCTCTCTCTCTCTCTTCCTCTGAAATCAATAAAAGTATATTTTAAAAATAAATAAATATGGGGTAGGCAAAAGTGGGTTTACAGGTGTTTGAATAGAAAAATATATAATCCTATCTAATAAGAGAGTGATATGCAGATTGACCATCACTCCAACACATAAGATCGCACCCTCATGTGATCAAAGATGGTCACCCCCATGTGAACACAAGATGACCACCACAAGATGGCCAGCAGAGGAGGGCAGTTGGGGGTGACCAGGCCTGCAGGGGAGGGCAGTTGGGGGGACCAGGTCTGCAGGGGAGGGAAGTAGGGGGGAACCAGGCTGGCAAGGGGGGGCAGTTGGGGTTACTGGTCCATCAAGGGAAGGCAGTTAGGGACAATCAGACTGGCAGGGGAGCAGTTAGGTGTCAATCAGGTTGGCAGGGAAGTTGTTAGAAGGTGATCAGGCTGGCAGGCAGAAGCAGTTAGGGACAATCAGGCAGGGAGGCAAGTGAGCGGTTGAAAGCCAGCAATCCTGGATTATAAGAGAGATGTCCAATTGGAGAGGGTGCAGACTAGGCTGAGGGACAACCCCCATGCATGAATTTCGTGCACTGGGCCTCTAGTTTAGACATATAAAAAGGCTAAGAGACCTGCTGGTTGGCTGACCAGCCAGTAGGCTGGTAGATATGACACAAACTGACCACAAGGGGGCAGATACTCAACACTAAACTCAGGAGCTGCCAAGAGACAGCAATTTTGCAGAGTGCCTTCTAGCACTCTGGGACCCCTCAGGGGATGTTGGACTGCTGGTTTCTGCCCCATTCCCACAGGCCAGGGCGAGGAACCCCACCTCAAAGGAACCCTGCTCACTCTGCAGACACCCTTTGAGCCCTGGTGCCTCCCCAGGTGTGGCCAGCCAAGAAGGCACCATGGGAGGTTGGCTCCAGGGCATGTCTAGCCCATTTTTCCCAGTTCTGCCCTGCTGGCCACCTTCTAATTTCCTTTCAGTGTGCATGAATCCATGCACCAGGCCTCTAGTACAATAATAAATAAGAATATAAGAATAACTTTCATTTTGTGTACTCACAAAACCCACCACTCTGTATAGACCAAATATTTTATCCATCCATATATTATGTTGGTATTAATTAGAATGTCCTTAATAAGCACTAGCAGCACCGATTTGATTAAACAACAAAAAAAGATACATGGCATATTGCTGAGTTTTCTTCCCCTTTTTTGCAGTTATGGTTTGTCTAAGCTCCTGTCCAAATGTGCCATGGCTGTATAGAGTAAATACCTGAACAGCTGTCATGTCTTCACCTACTTCTCAGCTGATGGCACCAAGGAATGAATGACAAATCTATAATGTTATTGTATTGATCACAATGAGAGGAAAAGTTCATGTTTTTCACAGAAAAAGTAAGTTGGTTAACATGGATTTTGTGACTACATGAATACTCTTGACTTTTTAAGGAAAATATTTACAAATTTGCTAATTAGCTACCTAGAAGAAGCTTATACACATATTGGTAACGCTTTATCTTCTAAACTACAGCAACTACATTATAATCTCTATGTAAACAAAAAGTATGTTACTTGGGTATAATGCTTTCCAGGTTAACTATCACAATTCCGATTGATATAGAAGACTGCTGATGATATCATTAAATCAAAATTTCCAGGGGGGGGGAATGGTAGCTTTATTAGAAAAGTCCAAACCAGTTAGATTCACCAATGAGAGACTTATCAGACAAATTTTGATAGAGGAAACATTCCACTTCTTATATGCCACCTGAAAATGGCTGATTGTAGAGAGAAGGAGAGTGGGTATGCTTTGTAAGATAGTAAGACAGAGATCTGAATAATTTAACAAACAAAAATCAAATCTCAGAGACTTGGTTCTTGGGATACAAAATAATGATATATGCCCAGGTGGCATGGCTCAGTGGTTGAACGTCAACCTATGAACCAGGAGGTCACAGTTAGATTCCTGGTCAGGGCACATGCCCAGGTTGTGGGCTCGATCCCCAATAGGGGGTCCAGGAGGCAGCTGATCAATGATTCTCTCTCATCATTAATGTTTCTATTTCTCTCCCTCTCCCTTCCTCTCTGAAATCAATAAAAAATATTTTAAAAACAAAGTAATTATATACTAGTACTTCTATTTTATATTTATCTAAGGACAAAATTCCCTAATATTGGCCATCTCTGATGTCATAAAACACACTAGAGAAAAATCCTGAAAACAATAGCTAATTTGGTGAAAACAAAAAACAAAATAAACAAACAGAAAAAAACAGCTTCGGTTTTAGAACTGATATTTAGTTATTACAAACTGCAAAAATTCTCAGAAATATTAACTGCCTTAAAAACATTCTTTCTTTCAGACTGATTATAAAAATACACATTTACCACTCACAGCAACCCTGATTTCAGGTTTCAGGAAACCCAGGCAAAAGTTATCTGGGATGCCATTTATGGAGTGTCATGAAAATGAAATGTAGCTAATGAGCCCTTCACAATGGTTTGCATCATGCTCATTTCTGACTCTGCCTTTATGACAGCTACTGTTCAGAAAAAGTCCATCCATTCCATGTAAATCTGGCTGCTCCCCGCTCCAGTACCACTGTTAGAAAACTCAATTTAAATCAAACCTAGTCACTTCTGCCAGGCATGGTGCACTTCCCAATATTCCTCAACCACCTGTCCATTCTAGCAAGACTTTGTTTCTTGCTTCTCTCAGCCTTCCTCCAATTCAACTGCACTCTAATTGGCTGGCTGGGGATTCCACTGTCACTCAAGCTAAACCCCAGGCTCATTGAAGAAATTGGAAGCTGAGTTTGCAGTTTGAGTTTGGTTCCAAGGGTACACATTTCCTGGCCTTTTTAAAACCCCTATAAGTAGCCAGATAGAAGGGAGGACAATGCATGAAATTATACCTTAAAATACAGCAGATATTTTTTCAGACATTTAATTGTTTAGTTCCATGCAGGTGGTCCAGAAGGGAATTAAGGAACGTCTTCACATTTTGTCATGAAAAAGCAGGCCAGGACATCATCTGGAAGCCCTTTTCAATAACCATTAAGTTACACTTTTGAAAATGATCTCTTGTGGCCTAAAGATTATGGGTTTGGGGAGGGAATTAAGCAAAATTTTCCGTGGGTACCTATCCAGACAATTCAAGATTTTGTTTTCTGCTTCTAGATTAGGGATGCTAGCATCAAATTATTTCATTTTCTTTAAATTTGCAGAATATAAAATATTCATAGAATATAAAATATTCCTAGATTATACCAGAAGGTATATACAATAAGAAACTTACTTTTCAGATTATGCTGTGCAAATAAAAGGTATGTATTATTAGCTCTGTGTCACCTAATTTTAATTTCACTGACAGTAAATAAGATGTAATCTCAGGCTGTGTGATGAGTGTATGAGGGTTACAAAGTCTGACACAAAATCATTGCTCTCAAGCAATTTCCACCTTATGAAGGTAACATTTAGATAGAAAATACAGTGATATGTATAAAGTAAATACCAAATTTGTAACACAGACAATTGATGAAGCAATTCAGAGGAGGGAATAGACGACTGAGACAGGAATTTGTCCCCTAATAATAATTCTTCACTAGCCATTCTCCTTTCTGCCTCTTTAGTCAAAGGTAGAACAGAAGAAAAATATATACCCAATAATTGCTCAACTTCACCCTTAAATGACCCAAAACCATTATTTACAGTAGAACCTTGATATAGCAGATTAATCCAGGTGAGAAGGCGTCTGTTAAAGCCAAAAGTCTGTTGCATAATAAAGTAGGTTTTCCAAATACCTATGTTAAAAAATTGGCAAATTAGTTTACCTGCTTTTACTTAAGCAGACACATTTCTGTAATTAAAGTTAAGTATGTATGAAACATTTAATTTCACAAAATAAATTTTACATGCAGTACATTAATTTTAAATTTATACTGAACAGGTCTGGTAAATGTATGCATTCACCATCAATGCCAGTAAACAAATGCACAAGGTTGGGGTAGGGCTTAGCTCATGTGGGACCATCAACTGGCATGCATTAAAACTGTTACAGAGGGAAGGTAAGGGAGGGTGGGGGTAAGGGGGAAAGATCAACCAAAGGACTTGTGTGCATGCATATGAGCCTAACAATGGATACAGACAACCAACGGGGGGCTGGGGGGTCATGGGGGAATAAGGACACATATGCAATACCTTAATTAAAAAAACTAAAAAACTGACTAAGAAAAAAAAAAACTGCTGCAGAAAGTCAAGACACGCGACAAAAGAACCAATTATCTCACACAATGCGGTGTGGTCACTGCTAATCATTCACCGAACATTGTTCACATGAGGTGACTCTTGGATTTAAATATGCAGATTATAAACAACAATGCGGTACCATCTCACACCTGTCAGAATGGCCAACATCAACAAATCAACAAACGACAAGTGTTGGCGAGGTTGTGGAGAAAAAGGAACCCTCGTGCACTGCTGGTGGGAATGCAGACTGGTGCAACCACTGTGGAGAACAATGTGGAGTTTCCTCAAAAAACTGAAAATGGAACTCCCATTTGACCCAGTAATCCCACTTCTAGGAATATATCCCAAGAATCTAGAAACACCAATCAGAAGGGATATATGCACCCCTATGTTCATAGCAGCACAATCTACAATAGCCAGAATTTGGAAACAGCCTAGGTGCCCATCAGCAGATGATTGGATCCAAAAACAATGGTACATCTACACAATGGAATACTATGCTGCCATAAAAAAGAAGGAATTCTCATCATTTGCAGCAACCTGGATGGAATTGGAGAACATCATGCTGAGTGAAATAAGCCAATCAATGAAAGAGAAACACCACATGACCTCACTCATTTGTGGATGATAAAGAACATTATAAATTGATGAACCAAGAGACAGATATAGAGACAGTAAAACAACAGGCAGACTGTCGAATTACAGTGGGGAGGGGAGGAAGATCTGGGGGAGATAGTAGATCAACCGAAGAACTTGTGTACATCCATATAGGTTCAACCAATGGACATGGAACTCTGGGGAGGGAGGGTATGTACGGGAGGGAGGGAGGGGGGCAAAAAAAAAATAAATAAAAAAAAAAAATAAAATAAAATAAAATAAAACTGAACCTCTCTGCCAAAAAATAAATAAATAAATAAATATGCAGATTATAGTTGTAGATATGTAATATGTATTTATGTTGGCAAAATTCCTACAGTGTTTTTTCCAACATAGGGCTTATTTCCTAAAATTTGTTAAAAGAAATGGAGGACCTATGAAATACTTTTTGTAAATTTCTGCTCTATTATTGATATGCTCTATTTGGTTAGACATTGAACTAATGTTCTCTTTTTTTCTTTTAAAATATATTTTTATTGATTTTAGAGAGGAAGGGATAGGGAGAGAGATAAAAACATCAATGATGAAAGAAAATCATTGATTGGGCTGCCTCTTACACGCCTCACACTGGGGATCAAGCCTGCAACCAGGGCACGTGCCATTGACCAGAATTGAACCCGAGACCCTTTTGTCCACAGGCCAACACTCTATCCACTGGTCCAAACCAGCCAGGGCTATTTAATACTTTAACAATAAAGATTAAAAGGGAAAATTAACTGAATTATTTTTTTAAAAAAACTATTTTTTAAAATTCTTTTCTTTATTGATTACAGTATTACATATGTGTCCTTATTCCCTATTACCCCCCATCCTCCCACTCATGCCCTCACCCCCTTTTTTCTGTGTCCATTGGTTGGGCTTATATGAATGCACACCAATCCTTTGGTTAATCTTTGCCCCTTAGCCACACCCTCCCCTACTTTTCCTCTGAGGTTTGACTGTTTGATCAATGCTTCTTTGTCTCTGAGTCTGTTTTTGTTCATAAGTTTATGTTGTTCATAATATCCACAAATGAGTGAGAGCATGTGATATCTATCTTTCTCTGACTGGCTTATTTCACTTAGCATAATGCTCTCCAGTTCCATCCATGCTATTGCAAATGGTAAGAATTCCTTCTTTTTAACTACCGCATAGTATTCCATTGTGTATATGTACCAGTTTTTTAGTCCACTCATCTGCTGATGGGCACCTAGGCTTTTTCCAAATCTTAGCTATGGCAAATTGTGCTGCTATGAACATAGGGGTGCATATGTCCTTTCTGACTGGTGTTTCTAGTTTCTTGGAATATATTCCTAGAAGTGGGATCACTGGGTCAAATGGGAGTTCCATTTTTAGTTTTTTGAGGAAACTCCATACTGTTCTCCACAGTGGCTGCAGCAGTCTGCATTCTCACCAGCAGTGCACGAGGGTTCCTTTTTCTCTTCATCCTCAACAGCACTTGACATCTGTTGATTTGTAGATGATAGCCATTTTGACAGGTGTGAAATGTTACCGTATTGTCATTTAGATTTGCATATTTCAGATTATTAGTGACTTTAAGCATGTTTTCATGTGTCTCTTGGCCTTCCTTCTGTCTTCTCTCAAAAAGATTCTATTTAGGTCCATTGCCCATTTTTTGATTGGGTTGTTTGTCTTCCTTTTATTAAATTGTATGAGTTCCCTGTAAATGTTGGAGATTAAACCCTTATTGGAGATTACATTGGCAAATATGTTCTCCCATGAACTGGGATTTCTTGTAGTTTTGTTGATGGTTTCTTTTGCTGTGAAAAAGCTTTATATTTTGATGTAGTACCATTTGTTTATTTTCTCTTTAGTTTCCATTGCCCTAGGAGCTATATCAGTGAAAAAATTGCTGACATATGTCAGAGAGTTTGCTGCCTATGTATTACTCTAGTATTTTTATGGTTTCACATCTTATGTTTAAGTCCTTTATCCATTTCAAGTTTATTTTTGTGTATGGTGTAAGTTGGTGGTCTAGTTTCATTTTTTTGCATGTATCTGTCCAATTTTCCCAGCACCATTTATTGAAGAGACTATCTTGACTCCATTGTATGTTCATGCCTCCTTTGTCAAATATTAATTGAGCTTAGTGGTTTGGGTCGATTTCTAGGTTCTACAAACAAATCTTGATTAAAAGCATTTTTAAGTTAACAAGGTATTGATTTTCACATATGACATATGGGCCATATTGAATCACCGTCCAAGCACCTCCTCAAGGGGCACATTCAAAGGGCACCTTCCGTGGGCACCAGAGCCCCATTAAGTAAGTCCTGCTCCATGGGGTTGGCCCATGCACAACTGATCCTCCACAGTGGTCATAGCCAGTCCTTGCAAGCCAAGTGTCCTCGGGGTAAATCCCTCACTGATATGCCAACAGCAATTAAGACTCAACTACAACAGGAGGGTGCACACAGCCCACAGCATAAAGGGTTCACACCTGGAGTGTCCAAACACGGGTGACTTGGGAGGCCATGCCATTGCATCTTACAGGAGACCTAGAACAGAAGTCCACTCTATCAAGCCTGGGAGACTTAGCATCTCTACCTAATATATAGAAACAAACGTGGGGGGGGGGTGTGCCAAAATGAAGAGATAAAGAAACATGCACAAAATCAAACAACAGAAACAGACTCATAAATACAGAGAACATTTTTGTGGTTGCCAGATGGGAGAGGGTTGGGTGGATGGGTAAAAGAGGTAAAGGCATTAAGAAGTACAAATTGGTAGTTATAGAATAGTCATGGGGATATAAAGTACAGCACAGGAATATAGTCAGTGATATTGTAATAACTATGTATAATGGCATATGGGTACTAGATTGATCAGGGTGATCACTTAGTTGGTTATATAATGTCTAATCACTGGATTATATACTTGAAACTAATATAATACTGTATGTTTACTATAATTAAAAAATAAAAAAAATTATTTAAAGTTAAAAAATAAAACTGTTATATCACTTCCATAAAAGAAGGGCTACAGCAATATATGTTAATATCCCATTCTAGGAAAGAGATTGGGCAATAAATAACATGTCCTACCACATAAGATCCTGTGGCAGACTCCATGTTGTCTTTCCAGTTGAATCCATAAGCAGTATTACCTGGCATGGCCTGTTTTTCAACTTTTTCAGTGAGTAGGAGATTCCACTATAGTAGGATTTTCAAGCTGTTATTTCCTGGGTGACCAGGCACTTTATAAAATATCCTTTTCTGATTTATGTTCCTAATTAAAAGGATGCCCATCCTTTATCTTTACTATACAAGTTCTTCTAATAAGCTGATGAATATTTTCTAGATAATATGCTAATGACTGCTCATTAATGTGCTGCCGATACTAATAATTAGTATTAAAAAGCCTCCAGTGACTACATTAAAAGACTCTGAATATACAACCATGTGAAAATCTTAGGTTGAATTGAAGACTGGGAGGAGGGGAGGTTTGGGCCATAAGAAAATTTTCAGAATCCTTCCATTCATACAATGAGGAACATGCTTATGGCTCAGTTTAAATTCAAGTGTTTTCTTCCAACAAAATGATCAATAAAGCCCTAGCTTGTTTGGCTCAGTGAATAGAGTGTTGGCCTGCACCTGAAAGGTCCTGGGTTTAATTCCGGTCAAGGTCACATGCCTGGGTTGCAGGCTTGATGCCCAGTAGGGGGTGTACAGAAGGCAGCTGCTGATCAATGATTCTCATCATTGATATTTCTTTCTCTCTCCCCCTCTGCCTTCCTCTCTGAAATCAATAAATATATATTTAAGACAAAATAAAAATAATCAATAAAGTGTGTCTACTAAGGACCTAAATACAAAAGACTGAGTGATTATATGTGTAGAATTTCTTATATATGAATGCATGTGGATATTTCAATTCAGACAAAATGTTCATCTGAATCCTATTACTGAAAGCTCCCACTTAGTTCCTACAGTTTTGGGTTGTTTTTTGTTGCTCTTGTTCTTCACTAAATAAAATAAATGACAGTGTTAGCAAGATACCATAATGCAACATTTTCTCTTTAAGTAATTTTGCCATCACCAAATCACTAGTTTGTTTCTTCCCTCACTCCTTTCTGGAACCTCTTTCACATCTAGAGTACTTAATCAGTGCTTGAAACTGAACATAAATTAGGCTTTGCTTCAGTTTTCTAACTTGGAATAAGTTATTTCACATGATATCCAAAGTACTATACTTGAAGACGTTGTGAAGAAAAGATCAGGAAATATGGAAGACAAACCATAGGGGATTTAAAGGAAAAGTAACTATCACTGAGAGAGATCCTTGAACATCTTAACAGTTAACGAATATGATTTTTTTTTTCAATTCAGAGTAACTCTGGTCATCTGAATCTGATACCAATAGCACTTGGTTTAAACAGAAATATTTTGAGTAATTCAAAAACAATTCAGCTACCTCAATGTGTTGTGCAAGAAGCAGAAGAGGTGGTATAATACACCAATAGTTACACATTAACCATACACATTTGAATTTCATGATGATATGATGGTTCCAGCAATAGAGAAGAACTGAAATACAAGATATTTGAACTGGATTCTTCCCTCTGTTATTGTTTTCCAATATTATTTACATTATACCAAATTGTTCTTATTCCAGTCCCATTAATGCTCCCCCTTCAACTTTGATGTATAAAGGCATCACAGACTTCAAAAGACCAAAATGTAACTGTTGAATCCTACTGCTTCCACCTACAACAGCAAACCTGCTCCAGATTAATCATACTTAATTTGGCCACCTCTCATGATGTATCTAGAACTGGCATTTCCTGGGACACAAAATTTTCAGTGCTAAAACTGAGAAAGTCTCAGGCATACCAGGACATGTAGGTCACTCACTCTAAGTCATCATCCATGTAATCGTTGAAATGAACAGCTAGCAGACAATCTTGATCCCTCCTTTCCTTTAATTCTACAGATCTAAACTACCGTGTTTCCCTGAAAATAAGACATCCCCTGAAAATAAGACCTAGCGCAACTTTGGGAGAAAAAAATTAATATAAGACACTGTCTTATTTTCAGGGAAACAGGGTAGCAATAAATCTAGCCCTGGCCAGTGTTGCTCAGTGGTTAAGGCTGTTCCCTGCACCAAAAGGTCACCAGCTCGATTCCTGGTGAGGGCACATCTTAGGTTATGGGTTCAATCACAGGTTGGGGGTGCATGTAGGAGGAAGCTGATGATGCTTTTCTCTCTTTCTCTCTCTCTCTCCCTCCTCCCTCTCTCTTCTTCCTTCTTCCTTCTTCTCTAAAACCAATACAAACATATTAAATAAGTAAATAAATAAGTAAATAAATAAATAAACAATCTTGCAGTAAATCTTGAACTCTCATGAAAACATCCCCTGGACTCACTACTTCTAAACTCTCACCTGTAGCCATTAGCAGACCAAAGCAGCATCACCCATAAAACAGTGTACTGCAATGGCTACTGAAGTGTTACCTTTCCAGTATTGCCCATTTACAAAACTTCCAACCCTGAATACGAGGATATGCATGCTCTTATTTCCATCTTTCTCCAATCTCATCTACTACTCATTAACCTGCCACTAAGATTCCTTGCTAACATGCTAAGCTCATTCCACTCAGGAGGCCTGTGCACCAGTGTTTCCATTGCTTGCAATGATTTTTCCCTACTTTTGCTGCAACTGATTATAATGTTTGCCATATATTCTAAGCTTATATATATATCACATCCACAAAGAGCTTCCCTGACCACCCAATCTACAATTGCATTCAATGACTTTCAATCACATCACCACGATTTAATTATCTAGATAACAAGTAATACTATCTGATACTTTCTTGTTTATACTTGTTTATTTTATATTTGAAACTTAAATTTTAAAAATTGTACACACAATAACACAACCATTTAAAATATATGCAAAGATAAATTCAAGGGAATACTGAAAACTAATACTAATATGTGTCTTTGGGTGGTAAAAATCATGGGTTATTTGGATAGTTTACAATTTTTTTCCTTATCTGTTGGTCTCACCCTCTAGATTCTGATATCCACTGAGGAACAGAGAGCAAGGTCTATATATTTGAGGTTATATTCCTAGCATCTACAGAATATATAACTAAACAAACTTGCTCTAACTTTAAAGGTTTACATTCATACTGATGCTACACTGCCCTCTCTCCATAATGAAAAAATATTTTCACACTTAGGATTCCTATCTACTCATGTTTTCTAGCATACTTTTTAATCAAAGTAAGAATATAAATATATGTCAATAAATTGTCTGAGCAAGTTATTTATAACTGCCCAATCTACCAAATCACTCCCGACTTAAATTAGAACAATCATGCACAGCAAACTGCCTGGGGTGTTTTGGACTTTTTATATTATGTTGCATTATCTACATAAAAACATCCTAACTGGATTGATAATGAGTTTCAAAATCTGCCTTCTTCAAGATTTGAGAGTGTCTTATTATGACTACTGAATTAAATAACTTGAAATGACATTCACAAATTATTTCTGAAAAGTGGCTTAATACAAAAAAGGATATTATGTAGGTGTCAGGCTTCAGAATAGCTTTTGATGATGCACTAGAGAGTACTTGGGGCTTAGTGAAATAATTAGAATTACAAGGGTCTTAACTTAAGAATTATGCATAGCTCTCCTCAGAGTTAAAGGTATAAGAAAATGGAGGACCTTTCAAGTCATAAAGCATCTCGATACACAACAGGTAATGACTGGGTAACTGTCAGCACTGTTCTTAGGATGGGTTCTGGTTGTTAATGGAAAAATCTAAATGAAATAAAAGACACTACATTTGTTCGCAGGGAGTTTGATCTGTTGAAGAGTAAAAACAGAATCAGATCATTTCAAGGAGTCTATTAACACATAAAATAAAAACAAAAATCAATTTATTTACTGCCACCCAAAATTCCTCTAAAAAGACCAAAGCCTTTAATTCCATATTAGTAGGTGAAGCTCTCTGCTCTTAAAAATTGTTATACAGTAAGTTGATATAGATTCACACAAAGATTAAAATAACTGATATTATGGTCTTCCCTGTGAATAGATTACCTTTAAAAATCTATTGGGTCCTTCCTTAGATTTTCTTTAAAAAAAAATGTCCATTGAAAACAATTTACAAAAAAAAAAAAAAAGGAAAGAAACTGATTTCTAACCCTATCACTGAATTTAAAATGTTAAGTCTTGGTATATAGACTTCTGAAATCAATATGTCTGTTTTTCTGCCTCTGAATTTGTTTCTCTCTTCACTAAGCATTCATAAAAACTAACACAAAAAATCATGAAAATCTAGTAATATGGACAGATATAAATTGATCATGACAATATTGCCAGTCCTGTGATTGTTATATAAATACTTTACCTTATAGGAAATGCTGTAAAATATTTAGCAATTCTAATTATATCACCCTAATTTATTCTGAGGCCATGAATATAAAGCAGAGGGAGATAACTAACTCATGAATCTCAGAGGAAAGGCAGGAAGGCTGAGAGAGATTAACAATGAACTTATATGCATATATGTATTACCTATGGACACAAACAATAAGGTGGGGCTGGAACCAGGTGATGGGGGTGGGAGGTGGGGGGATGGGGCAAAAAGAGAAACATCTGTAATACTCTCAACAATAAATATTTAAATATTAAAAAGACAATACAAAACATTTTATCATTTAGTATCAAAGAATACTGAGGAAAACACTAAATTTTTTCTATGCACCAACAAGCTTATAAAAGAAATAGCTTATAACAGAATAAAAACTAAGGCCTCTAAAATCATCCATTCTTTGCAACTTTAATTACTATACTAAAATGGCTCTGATTTAATATTGATGTAAACTAGTTTTCAATGGCATTTTTCCAACAATAGCAATTTTAATTTCCATAAGCATAAGACGGGTGAATATTTTGCCTGAGAAGTCACTCAAGATCTGATAAAACTCCTCTGTTTGCCATATTCTTGTTTAGAACTTTGAATGAGAGTACATATGAGCTATAAATACCATTTCTTTATCTCTGAGGTTTAATCTTCCTTGCAAAATAGGAATTGTGTTTATCCCTGAAGGTAATCAATTTTATCATTAGAACAACCATAATGAACATAGGGGAAAGCTGAAACATATCTCTAGGTCTATGCTTGAAGACATTGATAAAATATTGAGGCAATGAACACCTCAATGATTAAGATGTCAGACAGAAGAAAACCCACAGTAGCAAGCTTGAGATCTCATTCTGGATTTCCTAAGAAGCCAAGTAGAAAACAGTGACTGAGAGGATGAGATGAGGAGTGTGTCTAGTGGTTTACATGCTAAAGGGACAAAAATTGAGAATGTGGTCCACAAAGGATGAGGGGCCCTGGTAAACACTCAAGATGTTCAGTAGTGATGGCCTAAGAGTGAAATAGAAATAAATTACCTTGTGCAAATACTGGAGCCCTGTTATTAATCATCTCAATTCAAGATTAAGTTTATGTGCCCCAACATCTCCTCTGCCAGAACCTAAAGCAAGTTCCCGCAGGAGGATATCATCTAGGTATTAACATAATTTCTACAATGTTTTCTGTGTAAGGTCCAGCAGCCAATAAAAATAGGCAAGCATATGAAGAGAAGACAAAATGAACAAAAAGCAGGAGGGCAAATTAAAACAGGAGCAGAACTCAGAATATCCAGATATTGGTATTTTGAGAAGGAGACTTTAAAATGACTGTAATTAATATGTTTAAGAATCTAGTTTACAGAATAGAGAATCTTTGCAGAAAACAGTAAATTTAAAAAAAATACACAGATCCCTGGGTGGAATGGCTCATTGTTTGGATGTCATCTCATGCACCGGAAGGTGGCGGTGTTCATATCCTGGTCAGGGCACATGCCTGGGTTGCAGGCTTGATCCCCAGTGGGGGCATGCAAGAGGCAGCCTGCTGATGTATTGTTCTCCTATTGATGTCTCTCTCTCTCTCTCTCTCTCTCTCTCTCTCTCTCTCTCTCTCTCTCTCTCTCTCCTTTCCCTCTCCCTCTCTCTCTAAAAATCAATTAAAATATTTTTTAAAAGGTCTGATTTCAAAATATGTTCCTGAAACCTCACCTATAATGGTCCCAATAGGGATGACATTTTAAATAATCCTCACCCAAGGACATCAAGGACATGCTTGGAGAGGAGAGGAGAGGAGAGGAGAGGAGAGGAGAGGAGAGGAGAGGAGAGGAGAGGAGAGGGGAGGAGAGGAGAGGAGGGGGGAGGAGAGGACAGGAGAGGAGAGGAGAGGAGAGGAGAGGAGAGGAGAGGAGAGGAGAGGAGAGGGGAGGGGAGGGGAGGAGAGGGGAGGAGAGGAGAGGAGGGGGGAGGAGGGGGGGGAGGGGAGGATAATGTATAGATTAATATGATAATTTTGGCACTTGTCATGGTTGGTAAATGAAAGATATATCATAGCCAGCACCTCTACCCAAACCTCTATTCATCCAAAGCTTCTCAAGGCCATCTGTAGATTTTATATGCCTGGTTAAGACTTATTGATTATTTTATCCAGCTTTAAACAATCTAACCCTTTGAAAATGAAAGTGACCTAATAAGAGTGCTGAAAAGAAGCATTAGAGGAAGATATTACAAACAGTTCAAGCACAAGAGAAAAGCTAGACGATGGCAGAGTTGACTTCTCTAGCAAGGCTTTCTCAGCTAAGATAGGAAGTAAAACATTAACCTAATTATTTCAGCACAATGCTTAAGAAAATATAAATCATGAAGAAGACTATTAAAATAATGAATTCATCATGTGACTTAAACATGATCTTTTGTTGTAAAAGCTTAATATACATTGAGTGGCCAGATTATTAGGATCTCTGAATGCCCAATAATCTGGCTGCTCAGTGTATATCCTATATAATAGAAGGTAATATGAAAAAAATGTCCTCTCAACCAGGAGTTCGAACAGCAGGCAGGCCAGCCAACTGCCCATGTCCTCTCTCCCTGGCCAGACTGGCCAGACCCTCCCACCTATGCACAAATTCATGCACCAAGCCTCTAATATATATATACTGAGTGGCCAGGTTATTATGCTTTCAGTGATAATAATAAACTGGTCATTCAGTATATATTCACATACCATATAATTTAGCATTTAAAGTACACAATTCAAATTTTTTTAAAATTTATTCACAGTTGTATAATCATCAACATAATGTTTCGAACATCTCATCACTTTAAAGATAAATTCTATTCTTTAGCTATCACTTCAAAATTTCATATAAATGGAATCTTATATTTATTATTGGTTATAGTGGACATTAACCTGAATGTATAAGTTGCCTTGAGATATTAACCAATAACTATTAGAAGCCACATAAAATTATGACATTAAAAACTAAGCATCTAGAATATCAAAACAAATATCTATCATTAGAAAGATAAAGCTTCAATACATTAATAACAAAATTATGTAATGTTAAATTGATAATTATTTTCTTTTCCACTTATAATTTGGTATTTTTAAAAATATGCATATTTTATTACATTTCTATGTGTATATAAAATGTAAATAAATAGGTATACATATGTTGAGGTGCTCTAAAATGTTTTGCTAACATGAGGGTCTGAAATAAAAAGTTGAGAGACATAATCTACATATGTTTTATTTGTATTTGGGAGCAGATATATAAAGTGAATTTCAAACTGGGATTTCTTTCTTTTTTAATTACATTACTTTTTACAAAGAAGTTTGGCTGTATTGATTAGTAGGTTTCTAAAGTTCTAAGATCACTATAGAAGCAAAATCTATATAAATATAACTAGCTTATTAAATGGATATATGCCTCAATAGTGCTTTGATAAAAATAATTTAGTTAATTGATTTTTTCATTTATTCAACAATGTTTCCTGAATGTTTATCATATGTCAGAAATCTTTGGACTCCACATCATTCTGTCCTCCTGGAGTTTATGTTCTAGTGGAAGTAACAGAAAAATACATACGTAATGTGTCAAATGTGATAAATGCTAGGGAGACATAGAAATTAGGAGGAGGTGGCTAGAGAATGCTAGTGAAAGAGACTGCTTCTTCATATAAGATGATTAAAAAAAACCTCAATGATGAGGTGAGAATTGAGTATGAGTATGGTAGAACATCAAGTAGATATCTGGGTATTCAAGAACTAGTGAACAGGTACCGAACCTCTATAACGTATGTGCCAATAAGAGCAAGCATGCCAGATGGGGAGAGAGTGGAAGGAGCAAGGTTGGTAGGAGCAGGAAATAACGGAAGATTAGAAAATGTGCACCACTTACGCCACTGTAGGAGATTTGCATTTACCTCAGAGTGAAATGGAAAAGCTATTTGAGGGTGAAAATAAAATGAGTGACAAGTACAGCATAGGAAATAGAGTCAATAATATTGTAAGAAGTGTGAATGGTACCAGTGGATACTGGAAATATCAGGGGCAACTCTTTGTAAAGTATGTGTTTGCCTAACCGCTATGTCAAACACCTGAAACTAATACAAAATAATATTGAATATGAACTATAATTCAACACAACATTTTTAAAAAGTGACTGACATAACTCCAAAATACTGACATACTTTAAAGATATTACTCTGTTTTTGAGTCATATGTGGACAGGGAGCCTAGCAGTTTAACCATTTTAGAACATGTAATAATCTACAAGAGTGGTTTGGCTTAGTGGATAGAATATCAGCCCACGGACTGTAGGATCCTGGGTTCAATTCTGGTCGAGGGCATGTACCTCCATTGCAGGCTTGATCCCTGACCCTGGGCAGGGTGTATGCAGGAGGCAACCAATTGAGATGTCTCTCATATTGATGTTTCTTTCTCTGTGACTCTCCACCTCCCTGCCACTCTCTCTAAAAAAACCCAATGGAAAAATATCCTTGGGTAAGGATTTAAAAAAATAAAATTGTTGAATTAGTGATATATTTGAAGTCAGAACCAACAATACTTACTGAGGACTTGGAAGAGGGGAAATTAAAAAAAAAAGTTCTAAGGTTTGGGATAAAAGCAACTAAAATGGAGATTGAGAAGAGAACATTTTGGGGGAGGGGGAAAGTTGTCAGAAAGGATGGAGGAACTGTGGTTTGAAACAAGGAGTGTGTCCATCTCTAGGACCATAGTGTGAACGAAGAGTTTGGGAAATCACAGAGCTGGTAAGAAGGATGCTGCAGAGGAAGCAGTGTTCTCATTGGAAGTCAGGTTGTGACAGAGGAAGAAGATGAAGGGAAACTTTTTAAATGAGATTTAGGACTTAGAAAGTAATGAGATATAGAAGTTTTCTGATACAAAAATAACATGAGCTCCAGAGACCAGTGGAAAGGCTCAAGTGAGGTGGGCATTGATTGGGCCATAGGGATAGATCAGCAGATGTACAGTCTTGTGAGGAAGAGTGTCACAGTAATGAAGGCTATAACCTTGCTTCTTGGGTCACTGAATATAATGAAAATGAAAGACATCATAGCAATTTCTAATGACTGAATGTTTTGGTCACTGGTATTATGATTATGTCATTTGATTAAAATATTACATCATGATTTTTTTTTAAATATACATCAATTTCCAAAGAACTATTGAGGTTGAACCATGTGAAGAAGTCCAGTCCTAGAGATGGGAATACCAAACTGTAGATCCTCACCTTCAAGGAAATCTTAATGTAGGTGGGGATTTAAGCCCAATACATGAAAACTTCTATAAATACACTACTTTATTAAAATAATAATGTTATTAAATGCTATATTTTAAGTACCAAATGTGTGGAATATTTTATTACTTTTTAAAATGCATTTTTATTGATTTCAGAGAGGAAGGAAGAGGGGAGAGAGAGAGAGAAACATCAATAGTGAGAGAGAATCATTGATTGGCTGAGTCCTGCACACCTCTTACTGGGAATAGAGTCTGCAACCCTGGCATATGCCCTTGACCAAAATCAAGCCTGGGATCCTACAGTACACAGGCTGATGCTCTATCGATGGAACCAAACCAGGTAGGGCAATGTGTGGAATATTTTAAAAGCTACAAGTTCAGTGGAGAGTTATAACTGTGGTCTAGGGTTGCCTCAGGAGGTACCTGGAAAATAAGGAGTAAGTGGTAGAAAGGGGGAGGAGGAATTCCAGGCAGAGAGAAAGGTAAACAATTAAGAAACCTTTCATTATTTCTAGGTAGATTTTTCTTCCTTCTCTCTAAAGCACAAATTCTACAAAAATACTAAAATATTTAATTAGCATGATTATTCATTTTTGGATGATTTTATTCCTTTTCAAATATATTAACCATCTCGTCTCTACTGATATAGCAATACATTTTTATTTTTAATTATGCTGCTGACATTAAAAACAACAACAAGCAGAAAGCAAAGAGAGCAGATGTGTATTCCACGGGATTTAAAAATTAATCTATCCTCCATTGCACCCACTTAGTTTCAGGCAGGAAGAAACACTTGCTAATGAGTCAGATGATTACCAGCATCGAGTTTATTTAGAGGAATCCCATGTGTGAGGGTGAGCTTGGAGTGAGTACACCCAGAAACGGAAATGTGAACGCAACCCTTTCTACATTATTAAAACAAAGACAGGCTGGCACTGCCTTGCACAACTGAACTCCATCTCTTGTTATTGTTCTATGGTGCAGCTTCAATGTATATGCTCTCCTCACGGGGACTCATAGGTGTTGTTCGTCTTCCCACACAGCAGAGGTATATACTATTATATAAAAAACTGGAACTGAAATAATGCCACAGACTCGGAAAATCTATGACAAGAATTCTACTGCCATCAAGAGCATCTTTCTTTTATAGCAGGTCAAATGCATCTCTAATTCAATTTGTGCAATGCTAAATCTTTGTCAGAGAAATAGCCATACCAGCTCCCTAAAGTACTATGAAATACTCTCTCTTCACCAAGTTGCAATTTATTTCCCAATAACAATTTGATTTGTGACATACACGGAACAGTTCACTATGGTGATTGACACTGTTCATCATTAATTTTCTGTAACTGTTAGGAGGATACATACATGCTATTCATCTGCCTCAAAAATAAAGAAAACCTTTGTTCTTTTATTTTCAAATTGTAGTATTTTCTGGGTTATTTTGTTTCAGGGAAACATTTACGACAGGTTTAATGAATCTGTTTGCAAATATATTGATAGGTTGTGTTTTGTGTGCTTTTTTTTAACTCTGAATTTTCTAACTACATCTTCAATGCTGCTTTAATTTCTGTCTTTTCTCCAAATGGCTGTCTTGTCCCTCATTAAGAAGCCTGCTGATTTCAAAAATTATTTGACATACTTGATCATCTGAAAGGGATTTCAGAGTTCCATTTCTCTCAGCATTTAATCATAGGCAATCATAGGTAATACTCACTCTTACACAGTTACAGTGAAAAAAATCATTAACCTTCCGAGAGTGAATCAAATGTAGCCCCAAATAAAAGCTTTACTTGGGCACTGAATCCTTAAAGATAAGAACATCCCAGAACTCATAGCACAGTCTCTCCATGGGTTTTACTGCTAGGTGATCTAAACTTGAAGTTCATAGCTGTGGAAAGAATTAACTAATTGCCTGTCACATATTGGGTGCACAGTAACAGCTAGTTTGAGCTCTAACATGGCCAAAATTATTTAAAACTATCATATGGTTACAAGAGACAAGGAAATGGAAATATTTAGGATTAGGTAATATCCAGTATCTGGGAAAATGCACAGCATGGAGCCGAGGGGATATCAGGTTGATGAAGGCAGCCCTCAGGAGCTGGAGTTTCATCCTTATCTGCAGTCACTGGCGGGAAACTTTTGTCTTCATGGGTTTGGGATTGAGGTGGTGGGCTTGGGGTGGGGATGGAATGCAGGTACTTGATCAGGTGTCCTTAGGACAGCTTCAGTTCCGTATACGGTCTGACTCCTGGTCTCCAGAGAGGTTTTTTCTGGTCTTTTGTTCTCCTGTGGCAGGAAGCTTACAAGTGGCTGTTAAGGGTTGGATTGCCCTATAGTCCTAACAAATATTATGGGACAAAGTCTCAAGCTTTGCTAATTTTAAAAATACTTTTAAGCAGAGGAAACTCAGGATAGAGAAATTAGAGATATGGGAGAGAGGACAGCAGATATGAGAGGGGAATGGAGTTGATTCCTGAGGAGAAGGAATGGACTGAACTCTAATAGGTAGTGTGATTTCCCTTGACCTCCAAGGAAGAACAAAGAAAATCTCCCATTAATGCAGATTTTAAAAGTGTCAGAGAGACACAACATAGCAGCATCTGGCCGTCTGCTAGAAGTCACATTCTGTTAAGTGGGGCTTATATAACAAATCCATAACTTCAATGCTGATAATTCCATTATTCTGCCAATTGGAGAGAGAGCATGCCAAAGTGCTCAATTCCATCCACTGGAAAACTGACAATGAATAGAAGTGATAAAACCATGTGAGAAAGTGATTGTATAGAATGAAAATTTCCAACTGAAATTAAGGGGAGGTATTGAGCCTAAAATGGGCTATAAACCACAAGATGACAATTTCTAGAAACTTTAGAGTAAAAGTCACTGTGACACATCAGCTGAGATTACAAACATGAAGTGCATACCAAAGGATAAAAGATCTCTGGGAAAGTAAAAGCTCTAAATGTGTTCAATTTATAAGTATTGGAAGCAAGAAAAAGGACTCAATGAATCCAGAACAGAACATGGTATCTAGAAGTGGGTGATTTTATCTAAGAATACAGAACTTTTCAACTATTTTGATTGCATCTTTACTATCAAGGACCATGATCTTCAAACTAAAACAAATAAATTGAACATGGTCCAGAGATATTTGAAACCCATGAAAGGTAATAAGAGAGAATAAGTTCAACTCTCAAAGGATACATAAACAATTCCCAGAGTACAGAAAGAACTAGCAATCCCAGCAAATGCAACGTGTGAGACTTTTTAATATAGAAAAACAAGAAAGGTGTCAGGAAACATGACCAAAAGTCACCATAATTTTCAGAAAAAAAGAGAGATCATAGAATCTAGGAATCATAATGGCAGAATAGGAACCATACTGCCAAAGGCAAAATGGTAGAACACATCATAATTTAGATAATTTGTAGATATGAGAGATCAAAGAAAGAAAAATTGATCATACACAGCTCGTGGGGATATCCACAAAGGCTCTTTGGAAGAGATGACTTTTGAAGTTTAAGGACATTTTAACATATGGAGAGGAGGGAATGGGGCAGGGTCAAAGGGTAGGACATGTCACCATAGCAATAGTACTGGAGGGGAAAAAAGCAAGACTGTACTTGTCATGTTTGGGAAAAATAAATGCCATAAATATGGTGTAATACAAAGTAAATATGGAGCTACAAAGTAATGAGTATATTATACTTTTGATGCTAGCCATAGTGTTAGTAAATAGATTAGCTTGAATGCCAAGAAAAAAAAAATATTTCATACTGACCTTTGTTTTAAAGATGGTATTACGTGTTCACCACCACAAGTCAAGTCTCCCTCCATCATCATTTATCCCCCTATACCCTCTTCTACCTCTTTCCACCTCCCTTTCCCTGTGGTAATCACCATACTGTTGTCTCTGTGTCTGTGAGAGTGTTTTGTGTTTGTTTTTTTTTAATCCCTTCACCTTTTTCACTCAACCTGGCAACATTCCTCCCCTCTGACAGTTGTCAGTCTGTTCTCTATTTATGAGTCTGTTTCCATTTTGTTGGTTAGCTTATTAAGTCCTTTTTGGAATAGTGTCTATTCAGGTTCTTTGTCCATTTTTTTTTTTTAAAGCACATGGGTAATTTACTTTTTTTTCCTTTAAATATATTTTATTGATTTTACCCAGAGAGGAATTGAGAGGGAGAGAGAGTTAGAAACGTCGATGAGAGAGAAACATCGACTAGCTGCCTCTTGCACCCCCCACACTGGGGATGTGCCCACAACCAAGGTACATGCCCTTGACCGGAATCGAACCTGGGACCTTTCAGTCCACAGGCCGACGCTCTACCACTGAGCCAAACCGGTCCCGGCTCTTTGTCCAATTTTTAATTGGATTGCTTGGTGTGTTTTTTTGGTGTTCAGTTGTATAAATTCTTTATAAGTTTTGGAAATTAACCCCTTACAAAATGTATTGTTGGCTAATATGTCCTCCCATTCAGTGGGTGGTCTTTCCATTTTGTTGATGGTTTCCTTTGCTGTGCAAAACATTTTAGTTTAATGTAGTCCCAGTTGTTTATTTTTTTCTCGTGTTTCCCTTGCCTAAGGTGATATATCAGGGGAAAAAATGCTATAAGAAATGTCTGAGAATTTACTGCCTCTGTTTTCTACTAGGATTTTATGGTTTTGTGACTTATATTTAAGTCTTTTATCCATTTTGAGTTTATCCTTTTATATGGTGTAAGTTGATGGTCTAGTTTCATTTTTGGCATGTAGCTGTCCAATTTTCCCCACCATCATCTATTGAATAGACTGTCTTGGCCCTATTGTATGATTTTGCCTCCTTTGACAAATATTAATTGACCATAAAGGTATAGGTTTACTTTTGGGCTCTCTGCTCTGTTCCATTGATCTATATGCCTGTTTTTAATACCAGTACTATGCTGTTTGACTACTATGGCCTTGCAGAATAGTTTGATATCAGGTAGCATGGTTCCTCTTGATTCTTCTGAAGATTGCTGTGGCTATTCTGGGTCTTTTGTGGTTCCATATAAATATTTAGAATATTTGTTCTAGTTCTGTGAAATATGTCATTGGTGTCTTGATAGGGGTTGCATGGAATCTATAGATTGCTTTAAACTATATAATATTATTAACTAATGTTATCCCAATAAATTAAATAAAAATGAAGGTTAAAAATAATAATAAAAACAGTATTGGTAATTTTTTTTAATCTGTCTCAATCTACTTTAAATTCACAACATATCCAAAGTGGGAAGAAGCTATATTACTACCAAGACTTTTTTTTTTTTTTATAATTTCTGACACTTTATAAATAATTTAATTTAAAGAAAGCCTCACACAACCTTACTTTTACTCCAGCCCTTCAGGTCAACACCCCAATACTTCCTGAATGTTTTCAGTACTCATTCCTTAATATGTACCAGGTTTTCTATGATATACCCCTTCATAGTGTATAAGTTCTAATATGGGTTTGCTCTATTTAAAAAGATGTCAGCCTACCTGGCCGGTGTTGCTCAGCGGTTTAGCATCAACCTATGAACCAGGAGGTCACAGTTTGATTCCCAGTCAGGACACAGGTCTGGGTTGTGGGCTCAGTCTCCTGTATGGGATGTACAGGAGGCAGTGGATCAATGATTCTTTCTTATCATTGATGTTTCTATCTCTCTCCCTCTCCCTTCCTTGCTGAAATCAATAAAATATATTTTAAAAAGATGTCAGCCTGGCAGGTGACTTATGAAAAATATGCTGGGAGGGTGGGCTGAAGGGGTCAATGGGGGGAAAAGGGAGACATATGTAATACTTTCAATAATAATGAGTTATTTAAAAATAAAAAGTATATGATGGGAATCTATAGTATTTGAAATTCTCATAACCTAATTATGAATTTTTGATGGTCTGCATTTTGTTGTTTTAAATAAAACATTTAGTTAAACCCCAGTGTTCCAAAGACTGCCACCCATCAATAGTAATTCTCTTATTGTTCAGATTCCCAGTCAGGACACATGCCTGGGTTGTGGGCTTGATACCCAGAGTGGGGCATTCAGGAGGCAGCTGATCAATGATACTTTTCATGATTGATGTTTCTATACCTCTCCCCCTCACCATTCCTCTCTGAAATCAATAAAAAATATTTTAAATAAATAAAAATTAAAATGCATGGTGCATAGTAGATATGCAATAAGTAAAAACTCTAATTTATGATAACATCTGTATCTCTATTAGTAAGGATAGTTCTTAAACCACATTTGTCACAGACATATTGTCCAAATAATGACAAAATATTTGAAGTTTTTGGAAAACATACTACATGTACACTTCTAGTTTCTTAATACCATTTTTTATGCAATCCTGATTTTCTCAAACGAAGAACATTAATTATTTCACAAGGGCTTCTGTTCTATCTTCAGTACAACAAGTAACTCAGCTTCCCCATTGCAGGGAATTGTTCACCTAATCAAGCATTGGCATTGAAAATGTATTTCTGTCCTAACCCAAGCAATAAACAGCTGACACAAAGAGGTTCAATATTTGTGCACCAAGTGTTATACAGATGATTTGTGATGGCATAAAAGTGTAGCTTTCATCTTTCTGAAAGCATTTCCTTGGCTTTCTGCTGAAAGAGGGGAAAAATCTGCCATCACTCCTTTCTATTTAGACACCTGAATTTCATTGAGAAAGAGACTGGGTGACAGAGTGACATGAGTGCATGCTGCTTAGAGCCTTTGCTGAGGAGGGGTGTACCAAGGTAGCTGAGATAGGGGAGAATGTGAGCAACAAGGAGTGAATTCATGCATTTCCTATGTGCTTATCCTCCTAACCAAAATTATTCTCTTTACTTATAAAATGATACATTGTTTTCTTATGCATATTTTGCATAGCCATATTTTAATCTCCAATTAGCCGAAGTCTCCCTGGTTTTCCCTAATACCCAGCCAGCTGGCTTCTGAGCATAACATGAGGCCTGATGCCAAATCCTGGAGTATCTGGCACCTATAGGTATAATGACCTGCCTGTGGCCGCAGGTCACCTACATCCACCAGGCAGGAGTGACAATTTGATTTTTATATCTCTTGTCATTACAGTGAAGCTGACGCACAGCACTCATGGCATCCATTTCCTATCATTGGAGAGGGAATTAGTGACCTTTTCTTACCATGTCAGTTTATTTTCCAGTGAAAACAGGTTTTCTGAAGCAACCAGTAAACTTAAGGCACCTGTATGGGACAAACTTCTTATAAATAGGGACCTAATTTCTTCTCAAGCTGTTGAATCAGTGCTGCCTTAGGCAAGAGGAAACTTGGAATGCAAGCCATCTGACAGGAAAGACTCAGGGCACGACCCTCAAGTACAGAGAGCTCATTTTATACAACAGATTTCTCTCATCTCTTAGGTCCACAGAACTGCTACAGATATCCCTGGTTAATACATAGCTCCTCAACACTTATATGTTCTCCAGCTTCCTTTATATATGTTATTAAGAAATGTTACTCCAATTAATTTAATTTTAAAAATATATTTTTATTGACTTCAGAGAGGAAGGGAGAGGGAGAGAGAAAATGGCAATATCAATGATGAGAGAGAATCATTGATTGGCTGCCTCTTGCACACCCCACGCTGGGGATCGAGCCAGCAACCCTGGCATGTGCCCTGGCTGGGAATCGAACCATGACCTCCAGGTTCATAGATCAATGCTCAACTACTGATTTACGCCAGCAGTGCAATAAATGTAAATTAAAAAGAAAAGGGAAATACCTATCCCAATGAAATGCTCCTACCAGTCCACAGTATGGAAAAAGTGCACAGCAAAGTGCAATCATCTGTCAAAAAAACCAATGTTGTGCTACTTTTAGCATCTTTGGGAGCCAGTAGCTAGAATGGCAGTCCCACAATCCCACATGCATACCCACACAGTAAGATCAAGAAGCTTTTTCTTCTAGGCTGATCATTTAACATTTCAAAAGTCTTTTGAAGACTATCAAGTGAGTTGAATAAGTCATATTTCATTAATGTCCTTTATCTCCTAAAACTCTAAATGCAGACACTGAAAAAAAATCAAACCCAAAGGCTTTTAGCACCAAAGTAATGTAGTTTATTTGAGAGATTGTACTCTTCTCTGAAAATGAAAATGAAACATAGATCTTAACTGGTAAGGAATACAATAACTAAGATCTCTGTTTATTTGCTATTTTCACAGGGGAATATATTTCAATTTATTTATTCAAATCTAAGGCAAAAAAATTTAAGTTTTTTTTTATTTTGTTTTGTTTTTGTTGTTTTTGTTTGTTTGTTTGTTTTGTGTGTTTTTTTGCTTCTCGGTGGCTATTTAATTAATTTCTGTTTTTAGGAATAAAGGACTTTAATATCATAATAGAATCTACATAATTATTCTGCTTCCCCCAATAGGACTTAAAGCAAATTCATTTTTAAAAGGGCATCAGTGCTAGCATTAAGAGAGTCATCCTATGCTAAACACATTGAAATACAACTCCAGTATGTAGGCAGGCAAATGTCTATTCTCTCCATTTTGACTGGTGTGAGGTGTATGCAATTTGTGTATCTGGTTCTCTATGTGTTCACTCTCATATATTGTGTAACCTAACTCCCTGGAGATAACTTTAACAGACACAGCTCTGCCCTGAAAGAAGTGACCCAGTACTTTGGGAATAGGCATCAGGCCAGACTGACAGATGGATATCAGTTTGACAAGAACTATGCTAGGCTACATTAGGTTAGAGTATTCACCAGCCAAATTCTCCTTTGAAACCACTCAAAGGGAAGCTAGTGAACAAGTGTACATTTAGGTATAAAGAGATTGTCCAATTAGACTATTTCAGTGTTATCTTAAAAATATGACTTAGAAGTGATATAATTGCCTTTGTTTGTTGATTTACTTGTTTCTTATACTTTGAACTTATGCAGTTATCCATCCATAAGAGTAAATGGTTTTTATAATCCTGAAATTCATGGAAGGCATTCAGAAACTGTATCCAAAAGGCTTCTGTCCTCCTGTGCAAGCCAAAGCAGAAAAACAATTGCTCAGAATTATTTTTTTTCTAGATGCTGAAGCTTACTAAGGAATTGCTAAATGTATTTTTATAGCATCCTATACTTGATTGAATCTGCTATACGAACGAAATGAAGATGAAATAGCACCTTCTTTGATTATTACTAAATAGTTCACAAATTAACACTAAACTGCAAACGAGGAGATAACGTATGTATATATATATTTAGAAAACCAGATGCTTTCTGTTTAAAAATACATTTGATAAGAGGGTAGAATAGTCAATGTACAATGCATGCCATCTGCTGACTAATACTGAGTATTTGCAAAAGTAAATACTTTCAATAACTGTTTGGCAAATGATTATCTCACCTGTTACAACTACATTTGAACCACAAATTGAATCTTGCCAATATTTTAAACTTTATGAGCCACAATTTAACACCTAATCTAATTAGGAAAGCATAAAAGGTAACTGCTCTGAGCTTAAATACCATGGTAAGTTTTCAAATGACTCTTAGGCATGCCATAAATAAAGAATAAATCTGAAAGTTTCTCCCTTCATCCATGTCAATTAAATGAATAAAATATATTTTTCAAAACCCCCTAGAGAGAACCATGAATCTTCAATCTTTCCAATTCTGATGTCTGCTCTCTGCTACTTTAAAAATCAGTTTGAATTAGATGTAAACAACATAATTCAAGAAATGTAACTTGTTATGTCTTTGGTTAGTTACAGTAACACAGATGACTTTTAGATATTGTATATATCAGTAGAAACAATTCAAAACAATGATCAAGATTGCATATCTCTGTTTTGTTAACTTAATAAACTATTACAGCTGGAATGTGCTAAACTGTAATCCATTTAACAGTGCAAATCATATTTGCAGGTAGTAATTTTGTGGACATAAACATTTCTATCATTATAGATAAATAGAATAGCAGAATATTAATTTCATTTTTTCTAACCTAAAATTTCACTTGTAATGATAGCCTTTAATTACTATCACAGATATTTCACACTTTTATTTTCTAAGTTCAAATATAATTTTTAATGTCATAGAACATTAATCACCAACTTCATTGATCACTACATACATTAATAGATTCTAATACAATTGCCTTTGTTCAGGTAATTTTTTTCATTGACATTATAAATATTCCCTTTTTAAGATGCATCAGAAAAGCAAGTATAAAACAAATAAAAATAAAGGTAACTTGAGTCTTGAAATAAGAGAATCTCACTTTGCACACCATTAAACACCTTTTCACTGAGTGCACTATTCAGTTTTCAAAATGCATAATAGTGATTGGAAATTATGGAGGAAATTGTCAGAAAACAAAAATCTAGCTCCAAAATCTGCACATATCATGCCTCAATGTCATCCCAGTAAATTCAATTTAAAAAATGAAAGGTCCTGCTTGGTGTGGCTCAGGTGGATGGGAGAAACAAGGATCGCCCCATGCACCAAAGGGTCGTGGGTTTGATATCCAGTCAGGACACATACACAGGTTGCAGGTTCAATCCCTGATAAGGGCATATGCAACCAATCTATGTTTCTCTCTCACATTGATGTTTTGTTCTCCCATCAATGTTTCATTCTCTCTCTATTTCTCCTTTACATTCTGCAAAATCAATTTTAAGAAGAAAAAAAAAGGGGGGGGGGAAAGGAAAATCTGCATATAAACTCCATTCAAACACCTCACAGACTTTCAACCTACGCATATATAAGAAAGAATCCAGGAGAAACAGATGGAAGGTTAAAATAATTGAACAGATACTTCAACTGCTTCCCATCCCAGGGAAAACAGAGTTTGATTCTGCAAAGGTAACTGCCTGCAGCAACAGAATCTAGAGTCTCTTACAACATACAACCTAAAATACCTACTAAAAATCAAAAGTATTATGAAATATTATGAAACAGCGAAATGTGATTTATGTTCAAGAAGACAAGCAGTTTATAGAAAGCAACCCTGAAATGACCCATATAATAAAATTAGCAAGCAAAGCACAACTACCGTGTTTCCCCGAAAATAAGACATCATCCGAAAATAAGACCTAGCACATGGAAAGATAAGACATCCCCTGAAAATAAGACCTAGTGCAACTTTGGGAGAAAAAATTAATATAAGACACTGTCTTATTTTCGGGGAAACAGGGTATTAGAAATATCTTCAAATACTTAAACAAAAACTCTAATCATAATGAGTAGACTGATGGGAAGTATCAGGAGATAAATAGAAATGTGTTCATTTGCTTTATTGCTTGCTTTCCTGCTTGCTTTTTTAAAAGACCAAAAAATGTAGAAAAAAATAAAACAAAAACAGTACCTGAAATGAAAAATTTCAGTGGATGGGCTTAATAGGAGATTAGGATAGAAAGTTTTCAATGTACCTTTAGTTAGATCAATAGTAATTACTGAGTCAGGAGAACAGGAAGAAAACATATTGAAAAACCAAAATAGAGACTCAGTAACCAGAACAATATTAAGTGGTCTAAAATATACATGATTATTGTGTCTTAGAAAAGAATAGAGTAAGAAAATGAGGCAGGAAAAAATCTGCCAAAATGGCCAATATTTTTTACAAAGTTGGTAAGAAACATTCGGTTACAGACTCAAGAGGCCAAGAAAATTGAAAGTGGAATAATGTAAAGAAAAACAAGCCTAGACACAGCATAGCCAAGCTGCTGAAAGACAAACATGAAGAGCAAGTCTGAAAGCAGACAAAAAAAATAACATATTATATACAGGGAAGCAATAAATATGAATAACGACTAAGTTCTCATCAACGGAGGTTAGATGTGGTATTTAAATTGCTGAAAGAAAATAAAAACAACTTTTAACCCAGAATTCTATATCCAGCGAAAATATCCTTCAAAAAATGAAGTTTTGTTTGTGTTTTTTTAAATTTTTGCAGTAATTTGACATCAAGTACATCAATGTGAGTAAAAGATCATTGGCCTTATATATAGAAAGAAAACTGAATGTTATAAGCTAACAAAGTAGAATTCTGTTTAACAGAGCATTTTAATGTTTTATTGATTTTAGAGAGTGAGCACAGAAGAGGGAGAAAGAAACATCTATCAGTTGCCTCCCCTATGCACCCTAAAGGGGATTAAGCCTGCAACTGGGGCATGTGTCCTGACTGGGAATCGAACAGGCACATAAAGATGCTCAACCAACCAGACCACACCAGTGAGGGCAAGAATTTTTCATAATTTTCTTATTTAGCACAAAACTAAACCTCATAGGACCTACTTCTAGATTTTTTTTCCTTCAAACAACCAGAGTTAGATCAAATATGTGTTGTTTCATTGTTTTAACATGAATAAAAGTTTTTAAAAAATGAAACTACAACAAAGGCATTCTTAATGCACAGACCTGCATTAGGGGGAAAAAAAGTGCTGAAAGTATTTCTTCATCATTAAGGGGAAAATATATCATAAAAGCCCAGATGCTAAGGATAAAATGAAGAGCATCACAGAAGGTGCTCTGAGCAAATATAAAGGACTACTTTTTGGTACCATATATTTTATTTTAGTAAATGTTTACATTTAATAGACCTATAACTATTTAAATTAAATATAAAATTAATTTTGTGTTCCATATATGTGTCGTAGACATCCATAAGATAATGAAAACAAAATAGCAGTAGGTATAAATAACTTTATGAAGATGTAAGGTTCTTATACATTTTGTGAAATAGTAAAATATTATTTGAATTTTGACTGTGATAACTGAAAGCTATACACAGAAATCTGGAGATCAATCACTAAAATAGCAAAAGAGATATAATTAGAATGTCAATACTGGAAACAAAATGGAATCTTTTGAAATAGGTCATCTATGCTATGAAGGCAAGAAATTGGGAAAATGAAAACAAGCATGAAAAAATCATATAGCATTAGAACATTGGTCTTAAGAAAGTGTGGCTATATTATCATAAGATAATATAGACTTTAAGTCAAAGAGTAGTACTATAGATAAAAATAAAACTTGCATACTCATAAAGTAATAGGTAATCAAAAAGACATAATGTCATATGTGTATGCATCTAGCAAGTTTCAAAATACAAGAAGCAAAAATGCACAGAAGTAAAACTCAAAACTAGGCATTTATAATCATAGATGAAGATTTTAATACTCATTACTCAGCAATTAATGGAACAAGTAGAAAAAAATAACTGAAAAATATACGGAATATTTGTATAACAAAATCAATCAACTTGATGTAAGCGGATACATAGAATATTATACCCACAAACTGAAGAATATATATTCTTTCAAGAGCACATGGGACAGTGCATCAAACAGATCAACCTCTCAAAAGACTGAAATTTTAGGAAGTATGTACTCTGACCACGACAGATTACAATTAAAAATCAATAAAAATAATATGTCTATGAAAGTCCCAAATATTTGGAATTAAGAATCTACTTCTAAATACCCATAAGTCAAAAAACTTCAACATCAATTTCTTCATGGAAATTTATATTAAAAACAAAGCATAATACTATTTTACAAACACTAGAATGGCTGAAAACAAAAATTTAACAACACCAAATATTCAGAAAGTAAGTGGAGCAACTGGAACTCTCATTCACTGCTGGTGAGAACATAAAATGGGGAAACCACATCGTAGAATATTTTAGCGATTTCTTAGAAAGGTAAACTTAGTCCTACTCTATGACTGGGCATGTCTACTAGATATTTATCCAAGATAAAAGAAGCATACATTGAGCAAAACTGGTACTAGAATTCTATGGCATCTTATACATATTAGCTAAAAATTGGATACCCAAATGAACACCAACAAGAAAAATAAATTATAGTGTACCCACTATCCACACACTGGAACTACAAACTTAAAAAATGAATGCACTAGTATCACTCAATTATGATAATGAATGTTGAGAACAGTATGTTGAGTGAAAGAAGTCAGACACAACAGAACATATTCCAAATGATTCTATTTCTATGATGTACAAGGAACAAGTAAAATTAATTTATGGTGATAGAATGCAAAAAGAGGTTGCTAATGAGGTTTGGCTCTAAGCGAGCATGAGTAAACCTTCTGGGACCATGGAAGTGTCATATTTCTTGAATAGGGTAATCATTACAGAATTGTAGACATTCATCAAAATGTACTAAACTGTATCCTTCATAACTGAGCATGTCATTGTATGTCAGTGTTGCCTAAAAACTGTAAACAATATTGAACTCTAGTTAGTAGGTTTTCTTTTTGTAGTGGCATGGGTTAGCAATTCTAAAACTAATTATGTATCGTACATGTGAACAAATAAATATATTAAAGATAAATATCACATGATCTCACTCATTTATGGAATATAATGAACAACATAAACTGATGAACAAAAATAGATCCAGAGACAGAGAAACATCGATCAGACCATTAAACCTCAGAGGGAAGGTTGGGGAGGGTGGGGGTAAGGGGAAGAGATCAACCAAAGGACTTGTATGCATGCATATAAGCCTAACCAATGGACACAGACAACAAGGGGGTGAGGGCATGAGTGGGGGGGATGAGGGATAATAGGAGGATAAGGACACATATGTAATATCTTAACCAATAAAGAAATATATAAAATATATGAGTAAGGGCTCTGTAAAAAAAGATAATATGCGAAGTTGTGTTTGTTTTTGTTTTTGTTTTTCATAGTTTGAGAAGAGAGTTACAAAAATAAAAAAAGAACACTAGACTAAACCCTTTAGTGTGAGAATTGGACTTATCAGGTAATTAAGGTGTGTCGTTGTTCCTAATTCAGTCGCTGAAAGAGGCAATAACTCCCCAGCAATATGAAGTACATAGCACCTAGATATTGGTTTCCCTTACCATTCTCCACTAAAAGAAAACATGACTCTAGAAAAATGAGCCAGAAAAAGTGCTGAAAGAATTATAAGAACACAAAAGCCAGCTAGAAGGGACTCACACAAGCCAAATCTGGAACATTTTGAGCATGAAAATAAGTGATATATTATGACCCCTTCAAAAAAATAAGAATCTGTATTTCCAAATTAATACAAACAAATAAATAAAGAAGGAAGTTATTCTTTATAAAATAATACCAACCAATTGATGTAAAAAGAATGATGTAGTCAGAATGTCATCAGTAGAAGATAAAATTAATGGATGAAGGAAGATGTGATGAGAGAGGGTATTTGTGAATTACAAAGAGAATATAATTACTTTACATGTGAATTCTGACAGACCAGCATTTTAACCAGGTTCAGAAAACATATGCATTCACACACTTGCAGAGAGACAGAATGATAAAGTATAAAGGGCAAAAGAATATGTAAACAGTTGATGAATTTGATAAAGGATTCATGAGAAAATCTCTACTATTTTTGTAGCTTTTATCTTTGAATTAATATTAAAAGTTAAGAAATAAAATGACAGCTGAAACCGGTTTGGCTCAGTGGATAGAGCTTTGGCCTGCAGACTGAAAGGTGCCAGGTTTGATTCCGAGCAAGGGCACGTACCTTGGTTGTGGGCACATCCCCAGTTGGGGGTGTGCAAGAGGCAGCTGGTCAATGTATCTCTCTCATCGACGTTTCTAACTCTCTATCCCTCTCAATTCCTCTCTGTGTAAAAATCAATAAAATATATTTTTAAAAAAGAAATAAAATGAAAACAAGGTTCTGGTTCCACTATGTCAGTTTAATCCTATTGCAGCCCATCTTTCTACTGGTTACAAAGAGATTTCTAGACACACACACACACACACACACACACACACACACAGCTACCTAAGGTCTCCAAAAAGCACAATAAAATATGTAAATAACCTAGAAAACCAGCCAGAACCAGCAATTTAAAATTACTCTTACTTTACTTGGAGAAAATCAGTTTCACAGTACTGGATTTAAACCCTTTTATGTTTATTTGTTTATTTGTTTCATTTTTAACCATCTACTTTTCTAGATTTTTTTTCAGAAGTAAAATTTTGTACATATGTACATGTACATATCTGTTTCATTTGGGTTCATTTCTATAGAATGAAATTTGTAAGAATGAAAATAAACGTTTTGATTCCCTGATAAAAAAAAAAAAAAAGCAAATAAGAGCGAAAAGACTATGGAGGGAAAATGAACATGTAACAAAGCAACCTATTAAGAGTGGCCTGTCCTTGGTTTGTTTCATGAGTATCTTTAGAATCTTGCTTTATTTTCACATAAACAAAACTGGAACTCATGCACAATTGTCATGGCTGTAGTTTATTTTAAAAAAAGAAAAAGTGAATTGCATGCAGTGGGATTAAATTCAAAGAATGTCTGGGGAACAGATGTACATCTCTTATCATTAAAAAATAATTTAAAGGTTATGGCTTGTATATATCACATTTTATTAGTCTTATTTTAGCAACTTATTTAATTAACCAAAAACTTTTGGCTGTAATCATCTGATATAAGAGTTTCTTTTCTTTAACACATCCAACAGCAGAGATGATTAAAAAACTTGGTATTCAGTTGCTATAAGAATATGCTTATTTGCAAAATTTCATGAAGATTATGCTGAAACAGTGTGCTGCACTTTCCAACTTTAAGTAAAGAACTTGCCTAAGTATTTTATTGCATGTCAAAATCTTTTAGATTAAAATAAAATTAAAAATGTAATAGTGCATAAGATTTAAAATGTCAAGAAGACAAAGTAAAAGCCAGCCTTTTTGGTTTTGCGTGTCTACTCTTTGTAATACTTAAAGGACTGATGAGTTACTATTGTATCAAAACAACAGGAAATGCCAGTATATAATTTTCAGTAAAAGCATAGGAAAAACATAAGTTTAAAATGAAATATAAAGACTTAAATTTCATTATAGGTATTATAATTATTATTGTTTAATTTTTACCAAGCATCATAATCATAATTTCCATGTAACTACAGCATTAAAATGAATCTTACTTACTGAGGGGAGACTTTAAAAATGTGTTGTTTTCCTTGGCAGCATACAAAGGTGTAGGGTTTGAATAAATAAATTACCTTGATTTCCTATATACTAATAGAGAACAAACATTAAAATCATTGGAAGAATTGATCACCCATCATAACTAAAAATCCAGCATTGACATAGGACGAAAAGACCAAGAATTGAGTGAATGATGTGATGGACAAAATGGAAGATAGGTTAGAGCAGGTTAAATTCTAAAATGATGTTTAAAAATACCTGGACAGTCAAACTAATGATCATTATAAAAGTTAACAAGAGGAACTAGTCTATATTTGAATATTCTGTAATACTTAAAAATTGCATGATGTTTAAATATTGTATTAGCGTCAAAGGCTATATGAGACTAACATTTTTCTGTTGTTTCTGATCCTTGATGTATTTAAAAACACTCCCGTTTTTCTAGTGAATCTAATTAACTTAATTTCTAAAGCTAAAGATCGTAGGTCTTTTGTTTTTAAAATCTAATTTGTACACAACTCAAAGACACTCTTCTTTCTCAAATCATTATAAACTTAGAATATGCTTTCAAGGAAGAAAATAATCAGTCATGAGTTGTTTCAAATTCTTTTTTCTTCGTTCCTTTTTGTAGCATCTCCGAAATTCTCTGAGATTCAATACCTTTTGTTTTGCATTTGAAAACCTCAGTAGCCCAACCCTCAGCCTCTGTAACTTTTATTTCTTGGTATCCCTCATTTATTCTGCTTTCCTTGGTGTCTTTCAGATGCTGGTGCTTCATGTCTTCAAAATGGAACCAGATTTTTAAACCTAGCTCATCCCTCCAGAGCTTCCTTCAACAAAGACTTATAGAGCCACCTGGGATCAATATAGAAGGCATTCTAATAAAACAGAACAGGCTCAGGACTTTTCACTGGGTTGCTTAAGGAAGGGATCACTGTAGGGAAAATGGAGTTTGAGTTCTGTTAAAAAAAAAAAAAAAAAGAAAGAAAGAAAGAAAGAAAAAAGGTGGAAAATTGAGCCCCTGAGTCAAGGAAATAGAAAGCGTTCAAAAAAGGCAACATATAAAATGGATGTGAGCAAAGCACACATAAATTAGATTTGAATATAAAAAGATGGCAGAAAATATTTCTTTAAAAATGTCTATGAAATACTGAAATAAGGATTGAAAACACAACATTCAGTAAAAATATTTACTTGGTTCAGATGAGAAATATCCTTATATATTAGTAAGTTTTTTTTGTTTGTTTGTCTTTATTGATTTCAGAAAGGGAGACAGAGAGAGAGAAACATCAATGATGAGAAAGAATCATTGATCAGCTGTCTCCTGCATGCCCCATACTGGGGATTGAGCCTGCAACCCGGGTGTGTGCCCTGACCAGGAATGGAACCGTGACCTCCTGGTTCATAGGTCAATGCTCAACCACTGAACCACGCCCGGCCAGGCTATTGGTATAAAGTATTTCCACATGAGTTACATTCTTTTTTTAATGTGCCCCAGGCATGAAACAGCTGGCTACCATCACAGGCATCAAGCTAGGATGAACTAAAGACTGTTAGTCCGCTTTGCCCCAGACAGATATAAGAGCAACACCACCATCAGGTGTCTCATTGACCACTGCCAGGAGGCATGAGTTATATTCTTAATATAAAATAGGTTAGTGCTATTAGGAACAAAGAATACCAAAACAAAACCATTTCACAATTATGAGTCTTTTATGTAATCTAATCCATGGATGAGTTTTATGGTCTACCAGATTTTTTTTAAAAATCCTTGAACTAATCCTTAAATTGAAAGATGACAATAAAATCATATTCTAGTGATTATTTTATTTGTACATAAACTTTAGGGTTTTAAAAAATTTCTATATGTATAGCATATTATTTTTACTCCCAGACCTCATTCAAAAAATGATCCATTTGTTTACAAATATCTTCTGTAACTCCTAAAATAAATATCTCTTCATCTTAATATAACAGTAGCCATCCACTTGCTAAAATAAATACTTTCCTAAACAAAATAAATTATACAGCCATTATAAAAAGTATCTTCTTTGTTATATATATAAAAAAGATAACATCAAGCTACCAATCTGTTAGGGCAGTGCATCATCATAGTGATAAATTACCATCCTTAGTAAATTCAATGAACACCATTTAAAAGGAGGACTGAAGCCAAATAGAAATTGCTAATAGCTATAAAGCAAGGAGTTAGCAATATCCTTTGAAATGGAATATGTGCCTGTAAGTGCAAATCTGAAGTACATTGTTTCCCTCCACACAAGTATTTCATAATATTTAAGAATATAAAAATCTCCTGTTAATCAAGAGACTTTCCTTTTTAAAATGTGTTATTGATGTATATTACAATACATAAAAGGACGTATTTTGTAAGTTTTCATCTCAATAAATATTCCCTAAGTTACAACTATAGGACAAACAACAGATTAAGAAACAGAGCATTACATTCATCCCAGAAGCTCCTTACTCCCCTGCCCGTCAATTCACTTCCCAGAGTAACTATTATCCTTCCTATAAAAGAATAGATATGCTTTTCCCAGATGCCACACTTGATGTCAGAAAATCATATATATGGGCTCTTTCATTACTGGCTTCTTCCAATATTGTTTGTGGAATTCATCAACATGGCTGCATGTAGTTGTAGATTGTTCATTTTCACTACTGTATAGTGTTCTGTCATGAAAAATATACGTGCATGCATTCCTCATTTAGGGAAATTTGAGTGGTTTCAGTTGGGCTATTATAAATAGTGGTGCTAAGAACATTGTCATGCATATCTTTGGGTGAATATATAAGTCTATAACTAGGAATGGAATTGCTTAAGGTCATATATGTTTATTGATTGGTAATACATCTTCAAAATTGAAAAATGGGGGGAAAGCAAAGTATTAAAAAAGTCATTTAAAAGCCAACTTAAAAAAAAGAACTTAGAGGGACATAACTCTAACCTATTTCTTACCAAATTTAGCAATCTGCTATGTTTTATCTAAATCATTTCTGTGCTATGTGGAATTAATAAAGGCACAACAGCCATTAAAAGTGACAGGAGTGAAATCGTACCATGTGTTGAGTGAAAATGTTAATTTGCATTTCAAAAATACCTCATCATCAATGTACAGGCAACATTTCTAACCATACTATATAATAAAAGGCTAATATGAAAACTGTCCCCTCAACCAGGAGTTCGACCAGAGTTCAACTGAGAGTTAGACCAGGGGCAGGGCCAGCCGGCCAATGCACCTGATTGCCCTGCTCCATTCCAATTGGGGTCAGGGCTGGCTGACCAATCACCCATGGACCTTTCCCCCAGCTGCCCCTGCCTGATCAGGGAGGGCTGGCAGGACCCCATCCATGCACAAAGTCGTGCACCAAGCTTCTAGTATCATAATAATTGAACTGAGAAGCATATACTGAAAGATAAGAAGGCTATTGATATCTTCATTATAGATAGCCAACAGCTCAAGAAATGAGTTTACTGACATTTTAAAATGCTTTCCATGATATCATAATTTGAATTGCACTCAACAGTGATAACTGGCAGCTACAGCAAAGTTTTACCATTTCACAGGTCTTTACCATGCAAGTATCTGAAAGTACACCTGATTCAAATTCTAGTACACATCACCAGAAAAAATAAACGTAAATTCATCATATTTTATTTTCTCAGTTTGCATCCATTTTAAAAGTTGTTGTTTTTAATATATATATTTAAATCAACATAGTTGGCACTATCTCTTCATAGAAAAAAAATATCCATTTTAATAATGAAAGCTTAAGAAGCAAACCAAAAGAAAAACACCATCAAAACAATTCCACTTTCTTCTCCAATAGGCAATTAAATATTTTAAAATATTCCTACCATTTTAAATGTAGAATGGCCTCATCATTGTTCCACTATTTAAATTTTGAGTAAACAGTAGTTCTTCTTTGACCCTCACAAGTTCTCTTACTCCCCTTTACTCTTCTCCTACTCTACACTGAAATTTCCTGAAGCTTTAGAAATATTAAAAGAAAATAAAAGATATCTTACTTTTTAATCTCAGATCAGATCAAACTGCAGATATTTTGAAACATATCTGTGTTTTAGAGAAATTGTTATGATGTACAGACGGTTAATGCCACAAAAATACCCTTAGAAGTGTTTCAGTGTCTAAGATTCCCTGTGTCTCTCCTGAAGTTATATACACATACTAATCTTAAATTAAAAAGTACATTTTCCCCAAATAAATAAATAAATAAATAAATATAAAAGAATAAAAAGTGCATTTTCCTTTATCCTCAAATGTATTGAGTGCTTATGTATGCTACATCCTAACCAAAGTGCTTTCTATTTATAATCTCACTTAATCCTCTCCTCCCAAAAGGAAGAAAAGCTATAACATAAATGGTATTATTATTATGGTGGTCGATACTCTTGTTTAATAAAGAAAGAAAGAAGATACAGTGAGGTTATATAACTTTCCTAAGCATATACTATCAAATGCAGAGACCAGGATTTGATCCCACATAGAGTGGCAACATTTATCTGCTGTCTCCCACATTTGTATATATGTCTAGAGATCCAAAATACTTCTAATTTATTCACTGTTGCCACACAGGACTCTTAAGAACAATAAGAAATATCTTCCACACTTAAAACCCAAAATAATTACTTTAAGGAGCTACAATTTCCCCAGTGACTGGTTTGTCAAAAAAAAAACTAAGATGGTCCATTGATCCCAGCTGAACATCTTATAACAGATGGCTCTTTTAGGTGGATTAAAAAGGAAGATGCAATTTAGGCATCCAAAGTCCAAGAAAAAGATCAGCAACTTGGAGATGTGCAGTAGTTATAGGATAAGAACAAAATTGTCCAAGATTCAGGTACAAGAAAGATAGCAAATGGAGCACGGGGAGCAAATAAGGTAAAGAATATCAGTACTTACAGCTCAGAACAGATGTTTGGTAACTTACTACAGCACACCTTCATTTCCTACTCAACTCCAAGAACAGATGCTGAATAAGCCTGCCTTAACCATGTTATAATCATATAACATGAGATAGTCACATAACTGTGGGCAAGAAGCCAACCCTATTTAAGGAGTTTTCCTCAGGACAGGCAAGTATGGCAACCCTGGAAAATAGTTGTTTCATGCTGCTCACAGGAGGAGAACCTGAGTCTAGATTAGAGTTTGGAACAAATATCTCTGGAAAGTGCTGGAGGAGAATCATGAGGTTCCACTAAGCATCACTCAAAAATTCCAGGATTCTTATCCCCCAAAAGACCCCAGTCAACTTTCCCACTAAGATGGGAAAGCTTTCTTCCACTTTCTTTGCTCAAGACTTCCCTAGACTCATTATCAATTGATCTATAGACTGAATTTTTAGATTAAACATCTTGCCTTTATAAACCTGGATCCCTCGCTATATTTGCAGTATAGTAATAATTTGCATATTTTAAATACCTTTAGTTCTTTTATATAAAATGATATTTCCCATATGTAAAATAATGTAAAATCTGTTTTTCTTATGTGAAAGGGAAATTGTAATTGTCAAAAATTTAAAGTCTATGATCACAATACATATAGAGAGCATTTTATTGCTTTCTAAAACTAACAGAATACATTTAAAGTTTCCCATGTGAAACATATCAATTTACCTTTAATAATGTAATTGAAATTTTTATCTCCTGTTTGTCCCTTCCTTCTTAGTTTGATTTCTTTTTATCTTTTAGCCCTTTAACTTTATTTTGCATTTGAAAAAGATTTACTTCACTTGTATCATCCTATCTTCTTTAGCTCTTCAGCTTATTTATCTATCTCTGGAGTGACTTTGAATGCACTCAGTATCTTTATAGAAAAATAGTGGTACAATTCAATTCAAGAGTTTATTTTATTTAGCTTGTTTTATTCCTAATCTATTAATAATTGCCTCATAAGCTCATAAAACTGAAAGACTGAATAGCACATTCTTATTTATTTTATCCATAGAGAAATAAATCTACTTATAAGATTTAATCCTAGAATCCTATAAGAAACTGGTCCAAATGTTATTGACTTCCAACTGAGAAGTCAATTCTTTCAATATAAGAAGATAATGGACCATCTTTCATGAGAAAAATCTTTTTTGCTTTTAAATTTTAGAGTTATTATCAATAAATGTCAATTTAAATCTCACTTAATGTCAGATTCAACAGATCAAACAGGAAGTTATTCATATCAGATTCATGTTATATAAGCTTTAGACAATATAAGAGTGTGCATGTGTGCACTTCGGATATTATTCACAAGAGAAATAGAATTATTATAAGAAGATCCTTTATTTTCTGGTGGATAAATGGATCAATGGATGAATGGCATTGAGAAAGACCATAAATTACTTTAATACAAAATTCAGTACAGCAAAAAAGTTGGCTAGATTTACATGAATGTAGATATGCAGCATGTTCCATTTTAATCACAATCTTTATTGACTAATGCAGTAAATGCTCACTTTTGTGAGGTTAGAATAAGGCAGATTAATTGCCAGGGACCAAGCCTGACAAACAGTAACTCTACATAACAATTATTGGTAATTAACATAGATTCTGGAGATAATTTTAAAAAGGATTTTTACCTGGAGAATATTATGTTAAGTGAAATAAGCCAGTCAGAGAAAGATAAGTATCATATGATCTCACTCATATGTAGAATCTAATAAACAAAATAAACTGATGAACAAAATATATCAGAGATAGAGAAATATGGAACAGACTAATGAGTTTCAAAGGGAAGGTGGGGATGGAGCTTGGGGGAAGTGAGTAACCAGGAAATTTATATGCATATATGGACTCAGACAATAAAGTGGTGAAGGCCTGGTAAGGGTGGGTGCCAGGTGGAGAGGGTCAATGGGAAAAACAAACAAAGGAGACATCTGTAATACTTTCAACAATAAGATAATTTAAAAAAAAAAGAATTATTTAAGACCTGCCAAAGTAAATTTGAAATTATGGAAATGAATCAAAATAAGTATGAAATTTGGGAGATGAGAAATCAAAGAAGACCCTAAAATCAAATGCTGGAGTTCTATACTAGAAGGAATGAAGAATGATAAGGAGGAGACTCTAGGAAAACGTGTAAATCAATCCCCCCCCATGAAATCATGGTTGGCCCCTGAGAAAGAGGACAAAATCTTTATGAAGATATTTAAATCAGAGATATCCATTTTCTTGAATTGGTTTGAAAGCAATTATATCTAGAGCCAAGAAGATTGACTGGAAAATATTTAATATTTAAAATATTTTATTTTCATGTGCTTATCTTGCCTTTATTTTTCTTATTGAGTTATAATTGACATATATACTGAGTGGCCATATTATTATGATCTCTGAACGCAATATATATATATATATATATATATATATATATATATATATATATATATATATATGAGGCCTGGTGCATAAATTCATGCATGGGTGAGGTGTGGCCAGCCTGGCAAGGAGGAGGGGACATGGGCAGTTGGCGGGTCCACCTGCTGGTCGCGGGGACAATTTTTATATTAGCATATAGGATATACACTGAGTGTCCAGATTATTATGCATTCAGAAATCATAATAATCTGACCACTCAGTGTAACAATATATTAGTTCTATGTGTACAACATAATGATTTGATATTTGCATACATTGTGAAATAATCACCACAATAGGTCTAGTTAACATCTGTCACTATACAGTTATTATTTTTGTTCGGATAAGAATTTTCAAATATGCAATACAATACTAACTATGGTCACCATGCTGTACATTACATCCCTTAACTTATTTATTTTATCACTAAGTTTGTTACAATATTTAAACTATAAAAGCCTAAGTCACAATTCAGGTGGAAAATTCATTATACATAATTTTTATTTTTTCAACAAGAATTTCCTAATTGTTGGAGAGCAAATATGTTCAGAAGATAATCTAAAAGGGAGGTGGCTCATGAAGTAAGGAATTTCCTTTTCTTCATGAATGTAGTAGTAAATAAGTTAATATGGGTTTAAGTTTAGGTCATGCAAATAGAGTTAATTCTATACCCTTTTTATTCCAAAGATGGCATTACTGGCACACCATCTTTAGGCACACGCATCTATCAATATAAGACACACATCACACACATCTCAAGATATGCACACTTATATACGATTGCACATTATACCAAAACCCCTAGCAACCCAGTCTGTCTCTACTCTCTTGTACACAGCCCCCCTAATACCACACTGCTCTAAAGGGAGTACCCACATGCAGTCAGAAGCAATGAGAGAGTTGGATTAATTTTTTCATAAGAGCATTAAACATACCCCTGTCATCATGAGAAATTCTTAATACAAAATTTAGTAAAACATTGAAAGACATTGAATTAAAGCCTCTAAAATAAGACTGGCTAAAGATTTTACTCATGATCAAAGAGGTATTCTATTTCCAAGATGCCTACATAACCCTAATAGTTTAATCTCTCAAAAATAACATATAAATTAGTAAAACAATGTAATCCCCAGCTATGTGTATGATTGTGTACCTTACGCATGTATACCTTAGAAAGTGGACATGAGACAAAGTGTACTTTAAGATTGTAATCTTATTCACATAAGTTTTCAACTGCAAGTTATTTTCCACATATATTTGAATTATTCATTGGGAGTTCTTATAAAAAGGATTGTGTAATCAAAAGGAATTTCTGCTATTTATATTAAAATGCTAGTTATGCTTCTCTATGAGTTTTCCAGAAGCACCTTTTATTTGTTTCCTGGTAAATGTCTGTAAGAAGGTGACAAACTACCACCATTGTACAAATATTTGTTTTATGAATGTGAAGAAAACATAATGAGAGAGTAGAAAAATAAACAGAATAAATAAGATTGCATGAAACTCTGACATGTATTGCTACTAAAGATAAAATGTGTATTCAATGACTCCATAATTACCATGATTGAAAATGTAATATACACAGAAAGCTGTCTTTATCCCCTCCCTCTTTTTTGGGGGGTCGGGTGGTCCCACTAAACTCCCTTTCATTAGACTTGAATGTCAGGACTCCTATCCCAACCCTTTTGTATGATAAAAGTTGGTAATCACAGCACAAGGTAGCTTTATCCAAATTAATCACCCTCAAAAATCAATACAACCTCCTCCAAATCCTAACATTTTATACTCTTAATGTAAGTAAATCACCCAACATATTCTTGGCTATAACGTTTGAAAACTTGCATCTGGTTTACCAGAACTACTGGAATGTGCCCTCTATCCAACATACTTTGTATCTGGTGTCTCAGTCTGATCTAATACTCTTTCACACTCACACACACACACACACACACACACACATACACATACACACACACACACACACACACACACACACACACACACACATATATATATATACTGAGTGGCCAGATTATTATGATCTCTGAATGCATAATAATCTGACCACTCAGTGTATATCCTATATAATAAAAGGCTAATATGCAAATTGTTCCCTCGACCATCAGGCAGGCCGACCAACTACCCATGTCCGCTCCCCGTGGCCAGGCTGGCTGGACCCCACCCATGCACGAATTCATGCACCAGGCCTCTATATATATACACACACATCATTGTAGAGTAACACTATATAGAAAAACAATTCTCTTTTTGTCAATAACTAGAAAATATTTATCTATCCACATACTTGAAAAGTTCTTCATTCTTTCCTAAAGATCTGAACTTACATCTGTTATCATTTTCCATCTGCCTGAAGATATTGTATTTTTCCATTCTATAATTATTATTTTTATATTTTGTACTTCCCTGCTGATATTTCTTATCTTTACATTTGTTATTAACATATTTGTCTTTACATTCTTGAGCATAGTTATAGTAGTTGCTTTTAAATCCTTGCCTGATACTCCCAGTAACTGAGTTGTCTCAGTGTTCAGGCTCTGATAATTGTCTTTTACATAGAAAGCTTTACAAAAACTCCAGGATAAATAACTAAGATAATAGTATTTACTTTTTCAATAAAAAATTTAGGGATTTTAAAAAATCATTATCTTTCTTATTTTCTGTTGGTTATGCATATACCTTGTTCTAAATTTCAACTTTTAAAGAGAGTATATTTCCCACTTAGAAGGAGCACTGTTAAAGTGGTATGAGCTACTTCATTTCTAACAATATATTTTTATTGATTTCAGAGCGAAAGGGAGAGGGAGAGAAAGATAGAAACATCAATATTGAGAGAGAATCATTGATCCATTTCCTCCTGCATGCCCCACACTGGGGATCAAGCCCACAACCTGGGCATGTGCCCTGACTGGGAATCAAACCATGACCTCATGGTTCATAGACTAATGCTCAACCATTGAACCACGCCAGCTTTTTTAATGAACTATTGGTAGAATTAATATCAGAGAAGCTCAATATTACCAATCTATATAATAAAAGCCCAGTGACTGTTACTGCAGAATGAGGAGAATGACTGGTCATTATGATGCACACTGACCACCAGGGGGCAGATGTTCAATGCAGGAGCTGCCCCCTGGTGGTCAGTGTACTGCCAAAGCTGGAGCATTGCTCAGCCAGAAGCCCGGCTCACAGCTGGTGAGCACAGCAGTGGTGGCAGGAGCCTCTCCTGCCTCTGAGGCAGCACTAAGGGGCTGTGAGCCAAGTGGTAAGGGGTGAGCAGGTGGGCAGTTAGGAGCGAGGGGTCCCGGATTGCAAGAGGGATGTCCAACTGCTGTCAGACTTCTCCGGAGGGGTCCTGGATTGCGAGAGGGCTCAGGGTGGGTTGAGGGACACCCATCCCTGGGCACGAGTTTCATGCATCAGGCCTCTAGTAATTATATAAAGCAGAATGATACAGTGCCCACCCTCAAGAAACACACAAATCTACTTGCCACAGTACATTTCACCAAAACTTCTAGCAATTCTAGTGGTAAGTCTCGCAGCACAATGGTGGCTGGCTCAGGTGATTGTAATGAACATATCAACATTTCTACCACACAATAGTAGAGTTCCACACACTCAATATTCTAATCTATGCCACAGTCTTCAGCGTAGATATTCCCTAGGCTTTGTTTCAGTCTAGGTGGATTTCTCCCAATAAATCTGAAAAAGTACCTAGTTTACTTAACCAAGTAAATAGTCCCTATTCCCTTCACCTTGCCCTCAAATCTCTCACTTCCCACTTGCATTCCACAGTTCAGAGGTGATTTGATAGCAGTTATAGTCTGCCACCAAATAATTTCTAGATGTCTAAATGCTATTTATAACAATAATAATAGCTAATGTTTATTAATAATTTCTATCTACCAAACAGTTTGCTAAGTGTTTCACACATTTTAATAACCGTATTTTAAGAGGAAACAGAGGATCAGAAAGATTAAATACAGTAAGTACTCACTTAACATTATTGATAGTTTCTTGGAAACTGTGACTTTAAGTGAAATAACATATAATAAAAGCAATTTTACCATATGCTAATTGATAGAAATAAGAGTAATAACCATTATGGGACTAGGTACGTGGTTGGCAAACTGCGACTCGCAAGCCCCATGCGGCTTTTTGGCCCCTTGAGTGTGGCTCTTCCACAAAATACCACGGCCTGGATGAGTCTATTTTAAAGAAGTGGCATTAGAAGAAGTTTAAGTGTAAAAAATTTGGCTCTCAAAAGAAATTTCAATCATTGTACTGTTGATATTTGGCTCTGTTGACTAATGAGTTTGCCGACCACTGGACTAGGTGAATATTTGAAATATCGGGGGACCACTTTGTAAAGGATGTGATTGTATAACCACTAAGCTTTACACCTAAAACTAACAAAATAATCTGGAATATAAACTGTAATTTTTAAAAAGTGACTGAAATTTTCAAAAAGAATTAAGGCATATTTGTGATCACAGAAGCATCACCAAAGTTCTAAATAAAGACCAAAACAATTCTAATATATACAATGGAATACTACTCAGCTATAGGAAAAAAAAATGAAATACTGCCATTTAGACAACATGAATGAATCTTGAGATTATCATGCTAAGCAAAATGTCAGACCGAAAAAATTAAGAACCATATGACTTCACTTATATGTGGAATATAAAACTGAAAGCAACAAATGAACAAACAATAAAAACAAATACAAACTTATAAACACTGAAAACTGTATGATAGTTACCACAGGGAATGGGGTGGGGGTAGGTAAGAGTAAAGGAGGTCAAATATATGATAAAGGAAGGAGACTTGACTTTGGGTAGTGGGCACACAGTGCAATATATAAATGATGTATCATAGAATTGTATACTTGAAATCTGTTTGATATAATTAATCAGTGAGCTACATATACATTTAAGGAAGATGAATAAAAACAAATATAATAATCCTTTTCCATCCGGCCTATTCCAGTTTAGGGTCACCAGTAGCCAGAGCCTATCCTGGCAGTTCAGGGCACAAGGTGGGCACCCACCATGGACAGGACGTCTTTCCATCGCAGGGTGTGCTCACACCCACACCCACACCCACACTCACTCAGACTGGGACAATATAGAGACGCCAATTCACCAAACATGCACATCTTTTGGATGTGGGAGGAAACTGGACAAAACCCACACAGACATGGGGAGAACATGCAAACGCCACACAGACAGTGGCCCCAACTGGGAAGATTTTTATTTCCTCATTAGCCTTATGACAACATGATGTTAAATTAAATGACTTTATTCGAAGAACTGCTGTACTTTATTCAAAATCGCACAGATAAAAAGACAGAGCTGGATTTGGAACACCCTGCGAGTCCTACTCAAGAGAATAAGCACTCAACCACTCTTATATTGTTCTCAAAATACAACTACAGATATACTGGTTGTGAGTCTTTCTGATGGCCTAAATATGGCTAAACAAAATATACTGGGGTGACTCAGAAAACTATAGAATCACAGAATACCACAGGACCTGATTAATCACTATAGACTTCAGTGATTAAGTAAGGGGTCTTTAATTAAGCTTCCATAAGATGGCATGAATGATACCTTGAACAACATGTAAAAGAAGTAAAAATTCATGTAAGAACCTGTATATGGCCAGCATGAGTGACATTGGCAACAACATGTCCAGCATGTGACTAATCAGTCATGTGATGATGGCACGTTAGTTCCAGTCTCAACTGTGAGTTTAATATATGTCTGTGTGAAGTCAGGCCAAGAAATAATCTTAGGCCAATCTAGACATTCAGATCACTGATATATCTCTTATGTCTAAGTATTTAGATTATTATTGATACAAGTTCCAGATTCACTTGCCTAACTTTAATCTTTGTGAAATCTGTATAATATCTTGGCTAATTTCAGAAAAATGCAAAAGATTCCATTTTTATGTATTACATGAAAATCCCTTTTTATTTTACTTAGAAATATTAGTGGATTGCTCTCCCTGCCAACTTTCCCTTCTTTCTTTTCTTCCCCCACAGGTGTGCATCTCCTAAACACTAAGGAACCCCATGAGACTGGCAACCAGGGGAGCAAAGGATTACTGTTGGACTCAAAAGTAAAATAAAATCCCTCTACTTGTCACAAAAGATTTCCCGTTCACCCTGGGCTGATCCTCTGAACCTGTCTCCAAGGCTCCCTATTCTCTGACTTTCCAAGGAGCCAAAGCAACCCCACTTAGGCTCACTTCTGTTGCTTCTCCCTAAGCCCTTCCTTGTTTCATCGTCCCCAACTTTAATAAAACGTTCTCTCAAAACTACGTGGACTCATATTCTGCAATCTTTCCTACACAAAGTCAAGAACCCACAATACAGGCCATCAAAGGCAGGCCCACTTTGGGTCTGGTTCCTGTCCAGTAACACTATCACTACAGATATTGGTTTCTGATAGTTCATTTGGGAAGAAGGATAAGAATACCTAACATGGTCTTTCATTTCAATAGGAACTGTGAGACCCTGAAAGATCAGCATCGATAGGCTCTCCTTTGCCTTTGTTATGTGTAACACAGAGAATGGGGCAAAAGTAAGTTGACAGTTGTTTTTTATGGAAAATGATATAATGAATAAATAATAATATAAGAATAAACTCTGGTAGCCTACCTCTCCCAGAGGTCCTGGATTGTCAGGGAGTACAGGCCAGGCCGAGGGACCCCACTGGTGCACAACCGGGGCCAGGGAGGGGTCACGGGAGGGCTCCAGGGCATGTCCGGCCAATCTCGCCCAGTCTCTATAGGCTTGACACCAGCAGCAAGCTAACCTACCAGTAGGAGTGTCTGCCCCCTGGTGGTCAGTGTGCATCATAACGATTGGTTGAATGGTCGAATGAACAGTTGGACACTTAGCAAATTAGGTTTTTATTATATAAAATAACATAATAACATATAATATGTTACATGTAATGACTGTTCCCAAGTGGCCTTACTCTACAGGGACTATAGGGCAGTGACAACAACAATATATACATACTAGTGGCCTGGTGCATGAAATTCATACACATTAAAGGGGGATTAATTAGAGGAAATGATTTAATATTGCTATTTTCCCTTTCCCTATAATAGAAGTGTCAGAGATGAAAGAAAATTAATAAAATGTATATAAAAACCTTCTTCCTGTGAGAGTCTGGGGTACACCATGGAAACCAGAGTCAAGTCCCCGCCCATCCACATGCACCTCAAAATCTCATGAGACCCAGACCCGGCTGGCCCCCACCCCCATTGGGCTAGATCCAGACCTGGCCAGTCCCACCCTTGTCAAGCCCTACTGGGCAAGGGACATAGCCTCAGATCCCCTGGCCTGGCACCAGGACAGGGGGTGTAGCCTGAGGTCCCCCAGCCAAGACCAGGGTGGGGGGCATGTCTTGAGGTTCCCCATTAAGCCCTGCCAGGTCGGGGACATGGCCTGAGATCCCCTGTCAAGCCCTACCAGGTGGAGGGGTGCAGCCTCAGGTCCCCTGACCCAGCACTGAGAGGGGGGCACACAGTCTCAGGTTCCCCGTCAAGCCCCTCTGGGCAGGGGACGTGGCCTGAGCTCCCTTGACCCAGCACTGGAGGTGCACCTTGAGGTCCCCCGTCAAGCCCCATTGGGTGGGGAGCACAGCCTGAGGTCCCCTGTCAAACCCCACCAGGCAGGGGGCCACAGCCTCAGGTCCCCTTGCCTAGTGCTGGGGTGGAGGGTGCGGCCTGAGGTCCCCTGTGAAGCCCTACCTGGTGAGGTTCGTGGTCTGAAGTCCCTCGGCCTGGTGCTGGGGTTTGGGGTTGTGGTCTGAGGTCCTTTGGCCTGTGCTAGTGCAGGGGGCGCAGCCTGAGATCCCCTATAAGCCCTGCCAGGTGGGGATGTGGCCTGAGGTCCCCTGTCAAGCCCTATGGGGGTGGGAGAGGGCATAGCCTCAGATCCTTGCTGATTGCTCCTTAAGGCTCCTTATGGGAACTTGGCTTCAGCTGTGGGTACAGCCATCTTTATGAAGGAGTGATGGTCAATTTGCATACTGCCTATTTATTAGATAGGTTATAATAATAGGCAATATGCAAATTGACCATCACTCTGTCACAAATATGGTGGCACCACAAGATGGCGGTGCCTAGTCCTCTCAACCTTGCCAAAGTCCCCAGACCAAGAGGGGTGGCTGCTGAGAGGGGGCTGCATGAACGGCCTGGTGGAATGCTTGCTTTGTTAGTGTGACAACAAGGCAAGCATTCCACCCAGCATGGGGGGGCGCTTGTGTCATCATCCCAGTAAGCATTCTGTGCCCAGCCGCGGATGGACCTCTGAGCAGTGGGTGCAGAGCAGCAAGGCCCCACAGAGAGCTACTGGTGCATGGAGTTGTGTGCAGGGCTACTACTACCATATATATATATATATATATATATATATATATATATATATATATATATATATATATTTATTTTTTTTCCCTTATTAGAGCACTACTAAAAGAGAATTAGATATGCTTTGGGAGTTTTCTAGAAGATGTTGGAATATGGAAGAAATAGCTCAAGAAATCATTTCCCATCTCTAAAACTACACCTGAACACATGAAGGTATTCTTAGTCATCAGTCTGGCCATCACCACAGTACCATGGTAGCAATCAGATGTTCCTTGTCAAAGTAGATTCAATTTTGCACCTATGAAACATTTTCATTCATAGAACAAAAAGATATCGCCTCATACAGGTAAATTTTGAATTCTATACAGCAGCATACATAGTACATTGGAAAACTTCCTTACAGTTGAGCAACTAAAAGCTCTGAAAACTTTCCTACTTCACACCTCACAGAATATAAATGGATCATAGATGGCAGTGAGAAAAGTCCATTTTATTTTTCTACAGGTTCACCACTGTATATTTGTTAAAAGTCTATCACCAAGTCTAGAGGTTTGTTTCTATTCAACTCATTTTCCAGATGTTCCAAAAAGGAACTTTACTCAGGCTTTCAGTATTGCTAAATTGTAATCACTTGATCTTCTACCAGGTTCTGAGAAGACACAAAGTAAATAATGCTTTACTGAACAATAAGGGGAAAGTTAATGAAAAGGTGAGGGAGGGGAAGGGCAAAGAGCAAGACCCCACAGGTAAAAAAAAAAAAAGAGTTGCACTTCTTTCATTTAGTCCCGATATATCATGAAAACTAATGATACAACTCCCATGAGCTGCATGTAAATCAGAGCATTAATCTCTAGCAAAATGGTTTATGTTATAGGAACCCACAAACAGATTTCCTTCAACTGCAGTAAATCACACATGGTGGGTAGTTTCCGTTTGACTGATGAGTACACATGTCATTGGCAGAGGGCAGTGACATATGGAAGAGCAATAAATATTTTTTCTGACAATTCAGCAGCCCTGTTCCATGACACTAAAGGAAGATAGAAGACCTCGGAGAAAATGCAAGCCTGTCTCTATTAGCTGTCGTGCCACTGCCGAGGCAGCAGTTCCAGGGTGATTTGGTGTTCTGAGGTGTAGCTTGCACATTTAGTCTTAATAAATGAATGGCCTGAAAGCAGAGATTCAATAGTCCTCTCAGAACAGTGTTTGCATTTTCCTTCTAATGATGGCATTCTCTCAATACCTTAGCTATCCTTTAATGACAGTGCTTTGGGCATCTTTGGATTCTGTGACCCAGTGCCAAACCAAATCTTGTTAAAGCTTTTGACCTTTGTCCTCCTGTGAGGTGCACTCTGTTCTCTCCATCTGTATAATTTCCCACTTCAAGAGGGAAGAAAATCGGGGGCAAATGTATAAGAATGTACGTTATAAATCACATCCAAGTGATGTTTAGGTATCTGATTCTAGAATATCTGGGTACCCACCAAGCCTGGGTATTAATGACTACTATGATTCCTTCTGATAGGCAAAATTCAGTAAGTACTAAATGTAAACATGAGCCCCGGCTGGTTTGACTCAGTGGATAGAGCTTCAGCCCGCGGACAGAAAGGTCCTGGGTTTGATTCTGGTTGGGGGCATGTGCCCAGGTTGTGCATTCCATCCTCAGTATGGGGTGTGGAGGAGGCAGCCGATCAGTGATTCTCATCATCGATGTTTCTCTCTCTCTCTCTCTGTCCCTTCCTCTCTGAAATCAATAAAAATACAAAAAAAAAATAGAATAAAATGTAAACATGAGTTATCAGCTTGACTTATGGAGATTCTAATTCCTTTTGAACACCTACTGTCATGTACCAGAAGACACCCTGAATCTCAAGTGTTGAGTAGACCAGCAAGTGATTCAAAATGGATCTCAGCCACTCTGGTGCCAGGCTCCCAGTATAGTAGGGTATAAAAATTCATATGGTTCAACCACATCTTGTGGGCCTGGATTGGAAAGATGGAGTTCTGGGTCTGCCCCAAAAACAGCTCCAACCACAGAGCTGGTCATTTTCAGAGTTGCAAGGAAATCACACATACAGATATGTGTGACAAGTCAGCAATAGGAGGCAAGCAAATTATCCATTTTGAGAACCAAAAAAATAAGTTTGGCAGATATGAGTGCCATATTATGGTAAGTGATGTAAGGCTTTTGGTCATGTTTCTAGTCGCTGTGTTTGGTTGCTGAAAACCTTTATTCCAGTCTCCTGATTGCACTGAAGAGAAATACACAAATCTGGCTTGGCCTCACATTCATTCAAAATCTGATACTAAGTCTGGCCGGTGTGGTTCAGTGGCTAAGCATCAACCTGTGAACTAGGAGGTCACAGTTAGATGCCTGGTCAAGCACATGCCCGGATTGCTGGATTGATACCCAGTGTGGGTGGGGCATGCAGGAGGCAGCCAATCAATGATTCTCTCTCATTGATGTTTCTATCTCTCTCTCTTCCTTCCCCTCTGAAATCAATAATATATATATATATATATATATATATATATATATATATATATATATATATATATAAAATTTTGATACTTAAATGTAGGAAAACAGTGGAGTACTGTCCAATATTAAAAGAAGTCAAGAAATTGAAATTAACATTTTCTTCTACCACTAATTAGCTCTCTGACCTTGGGTAAAAACTAACCACTTATAAGTGTTTGTTTATAGCATGACTTGGTTGTGCAAAATTAAACTGACAATGGATCTAGCTCTTAAATTCTGACTTTCTAATTCTACTAGTTATTGAACAGATACATTTACAACCACAACTTTCAATTTAGCTGCTTGTTATCATCACAATTTATAATTCATGAAGCATTCATAATTATAAATTATTTGCAGCCTCAATTTTACAAAAGATATTTCAAGACTGAAATTTGATATGAACCGCAAGTGTATCTCTCTGCAATATACCTAATATGTAAATAGTTAAAGAAGAAGAAAATTTTAAAAATATACCTAATAAATAAAAGTTATCAAGCTTGACAAGATAGGTAAACCTAAAGAGATTACTCACGTTAATGTGCTTCATTCATAGATTGATCCATTCATTCAATAGCTATTTTTTTAACAAATAGCATGAGCCAGATGTATGAAATGGCTAAAGATAGAGCAGTGAATAAGAATGGCATGGACCTTATCTTCATAGCCCTCATTTTTGGGGGAAATTGAAATCAAGTAGAGAACATTAATATTATCATTTATAAATGTATTATGTAGAATAGTCTTTTCTTTATGAAACCTTCAATCTAGTGGAAGAAGATGTTAAACAAATAATTACATGAATATTTTCACTCATCTCAGGTGTTACAAAGAAGAATTGCGAGTAGCAGGGAGAAAATAATACAGTGGAAATAAACCCACTCTGGGGATCAAAGAAAGCTTTCTTTCTTTGTTTTATTTTTTCATTTTTTTTTTTTTAATTTTAAAAGTACAGATGACGTTCAATATTATATTAGTTTCAGGCATACAGCACAGTGGTTAGACATGTATGTAACTTACAAAATGATCCCATGATAAGTTCTGTACCCAGCTGGTACCATACATAGTTAATACACTATTACTGACTACTAGTATAGTCCCTATGCTCTACTCTACGTTCCCAAAGGATGCTTTTCCGAAGAAGTGACTTTATCCTATAAGATGAAAGAAGAAAAGTTGTTCCTTTTGAAAAAAATCTTCATTGTTGAAAGTATTACATATGACCCTTTTTCCCCCATTGACCTCTCCCAGTCTGCCCCCACCCCCTACCCCAGGCCTTAACCTCCCCATTGTCTGTGTCCACAGGTTATGCATCTATGCATACAAGTTTGTTGGTTGATCTCTTCCCACCCACTCACCCTCCCCTACATTCTCTCTGAGGTTTGACAGTCTGTGAGAGGCCTTTAAAGTGAGAAAGGGGAGTGAGATGGAGAGGAGTGTTTCGGGTGGGAAGATGTGCAAAAGCCTGAGGCAGAAAGAATTGTGGAACATTAGAAGAACTCAAAGTATGTTTCTAGAATGTAAATGAGGGGTAGAATAGCACACAGACTTCTCCTACAACTTCTCAATGTAATATTTTCTTGGAAAAACATTATTTTTAAAATATGACTTGATTATTATGATACTGATAGGGAAATCACATTACTTCAATGTTCTAGGGCTGTTCCAAACATTACATTTAAAGTTCACATGATAAAGAGCAAAGAAAAATAGTCCAAGGTACCTAGCCCAGATTCTGACTCCCATGCTTCATTTTTCCTCCTGCTGAGGCTTAATCAGGCCAACTGAAAACAATAAGGAATTCAACTTATTGCTTATGATTCATCTTGGATAATAATTAATTATTCATAGACATAAGGGAAAGAGACATAAGGGAAAGAAAAGATTCTCTAGTCCCTCTATCATGAACATATATACCCTTTATATAAATAAACTATTTGTAGGACTTACCCTAAATTTTACTAAGATATTCCAAGGTTTAAGCTTTTAGACAGTATACTAGCAAATCTGGATTCATTGATGAGCACTGGTATAAGAAACAAATCAGTGCACCATCAGAGTACTATTTCCTAGGAAGTCTTGAAATCTTAAATCATTCTATTTCCTAGGAAGTCTTGAAATCTTAACTACCATGACGTGAGTACACCCATTGCTCACATGAAGTGCAAGCTCTAAACATACAGCCACAAATTGGTGAGGATACAGTGTTCCTTAGCATATATTTATTATTTCTTAAACATTTCTTTCTGAGTTTTTTAAACTTCCCATTTCAATTCCATTAAGTTTACCTTATCTCCACTTCTTTGCTCTCATAGCTTTGTTTTATTTTTCTGATTGATCCAATTGTCAAACATTGGTAAATGTATAAAGTAAATAAGTTTCTTAATTCATTTTCATGTACATAATGTCACACTGTAAAAATGATGGTTTCAAATTCTAATTCTGCCTCTAACACTATTTTCATTCTTTATATATTTCTCAGAATCTGGGGCAGCAAATTCAAACTTCAAACAAATAACAGTTAAACTCAATCTAATACATATTTTAGATTCAGCCTGTAAACTTTTGGAATATGTTTTTTCGCTTTTCATTCTCCTTATCTCAGAGAGATTAGATAAAAAAAATAAAATCTAACTTAGACACCTTATATAACAAAATATTAAACCAAGACACCAATGCACAATAAATGTCAAATTCCCAAGTGAGGTATCATGCAGAAACTGTAAGTGAAAGAGAAGTACTTTTCAATTCTTGAAATCATATAAGGGACTCAAAAAATTTCTGATGCCTAGGTTCCATAGCAAGGATTCTTGCTACATTCAATTGGGACGTGGCCTGGGAAGTGAGAATTTTTTAAAAAGCTACCTATGAGGTTCTAATGTTCACATTTACTATTTTAGTTAATGGTAATGATTTGGAGAACATTAATAGGTCAAACTTTCCAGATCATTAAACACTATAGTTTTTTGTTCAATAAATATTTGTTGAATTAAATCAATAACATCATGCTTCAAATCATTGTCTAGTGAAATACTGATACAGAATTATATTTAAATTATTGAAATAGGGGTTTAAATACCCTTCATATGATACTGCTTACATACTTTACTAGGTATGAAATAAGCTGTCTTTAGGAGTCTTTTCCTATAGGTATTCCAAAACCATAGCTAATTCTGTTATTTCTTGAATCATAAAACTGTAGGTTTAGAAATGTCTAGATTATCTATAATTTGATTATATTTATGATTTTTATTGAAGTATAAAAACAGTACTTCTGAAGTAAATGTTGCCTGAAGTTCCATTTCCAAAATAGATCCTACATATTAAATTTGTAGGTGTTGTGTTACAGAGAAGTAAGGGGCATTTTTCTGATAGGGATCAAAAAATAACAGTGACTGGTCAGAATCGGGAAAGAATTTGAGATTGCTAGGAATCCTTACGACCTGAGTGGTTCTAGTAAAATGAGTTAAGTCCATTTCCCTTCAAGCCTTCTACAACATACTGTGCACCTCCCTCAAGTGTGCGTCTGTGCGTGTGTGTTTGTGTGTGGGTTTTAGTGTTACCTTTCTCATTTTGGCACAACCAGGCTTCTTACTTAAAGCCTTTTGTGCTTCTTTTCTACTTAATACCAGTCAATTCTGTTTGTTTCTTATATATCAAACAACTTGAAAACTTTACCCTGAGGGACACTGTATAGTAATAAGGTTAAGGGCAGACAGAGCAGTAGCATATTAACAAGGAAGCTATAATATATGTGTGTATATACACTTTTCTTAAATATATTTATTATTTATTTCAAAGAAGAAGGGAGAGGAAGAGATAGAAACATCAATGATGAGAGAGAATAATTGATTGGCTGCCTCCTGCATACCCCACACTGGGGATTGAGCCTGCAACCAAGGCATCTGTCCTGACTCTAGGAATTGAGCAGTGACCTCTCAGTTCATAGGTCAACACTAAACCACTGAGCCACGCAGATTAGGCATATATATATATATATATATATATATATATATATATATATATATATATCTGCCATGTAGCAGCTTTACTAGACAGATTTTGTATAGTTGTACTTTTTCACAGCCAATAGCAATATTAGTTCTTTTAATGGTCCTTCTCTTTGCAATATTGCAGATAAATCACTAGGCTCTCAATTCTCAGACAGCACAGGGCTTGTGAGTCTTATATTCTATTTGAAAGAACAGTTAGCTGATTTATGCCATCATTAATTCATTCTTACCTCTCGATGAGGGAACCAAGTACTTTTCTTAGATGTTTGATGTTTGGCAAGACTGCATGCATTACCCGAGCTGGTTTTTCTCATTGGATAGAGCATTGGCTTATGGACTGAAGGGTCCAGGGTTTGATTCTGGTCAAGGGCACATGCCCCATTGCAGGTTCAATCCCCAGCAGGGGGCGTGCAGCAGACAGCTGATCAATGATTATCTCTCAACATTGATGTTTCTATCTCTCAATCCCTCTCCCTTCCTCTCTAAAATCAATAAAAATATATATTTTTAAAAAGACTGCACACATTACTTAATGACACTGGTGGAAAAACCAATAAAAGACCTCAGTGTCTACTTCGGTTGAGATATAAGTAGTATTATTAATATTAAGAAACTCCTAAAACTGCATCTCACGAAATATTATGTTTCCACTGAAGTGATAACAAAATACTCTAGGAAAAAAACTTAAATATAAGGAAGAGAAAACACTACATTGTAAATTTCTCAGTGCAAATATCTCCATAACATTTGTTAATATTTATTTAATATCTCTATTTTCTGCATCCACTTCACCATAGCTCTGCTTGTTCAAAAATAACGGACTAGGGCAACAGATATGGCTAGCTAAAAAGATGTTGTTTTTTTCCACCCAGAGTCCTCCTAGGATCCAGGAGTGGTAACATGTTCCTAGAAACTGGCAGAGCTAATAATACTATGTGGAAAGGGTTGAAGAGGTGAAAGAGAATGAGCTTATCGATTCCACAGTTTCCATCGTGATTTGCCTGATAAATTTGGTGAGGCAAAGTTGCAGAAACTCCTGAAGCTAAGCTCAATAATGTCTACAGGGATATCTTAGTTAAGTAAAAGTGTAGTCAACCAATAGGAGAATAGACTCTATAAGAAGAAAGCAATTACTCTATAATTAAAGAGTTCTAATACCAAATGCTAATTCTAGCACTTTAGTAATAATTTAACTCCTCTGAGCCTTGGATTATCATTAGCAAAATAGAGAGGAGTTACTAAGGAGATTGAGAGATATTTAGTCAGGCTAGACCAATCATGTCAAACAAAGAGTTACAAGACATTTACTATATTTCAGGTATGGCATAAGGTCTGAGAAGATGAAGTTAAAAGGAAGATCCTGTATTCAAAAAAATGCAGACTTATAGAAGCCCTAGCTGGTTTGGTTCAGTGGACAGTGCTGGCCTGTGGATTGAAAGGTCCCAAGTTCGATTCCAGTGGGAGGAGAGAGGAAGGAAGTCTAGAATCAAGGAAATCCTCACAAGGAATATAACCTTGGGCTGAGACTTTAATGATTCAAATATGCACTTATTAGAAATAGTAACATAAGGGTGACAGAAAGAATAATGGCGTAATGGCATGAAGAGATAAGAGTACTCCTAGGCAGGAGGTTTGTAGCAAGAGGATACTAACAAGCAATTATAGAAAATTAAGTTAGCCAGGTAGGCAGACAGAGAATGAAAAGACAGGTTTGTCATGCTAAGAAATTTTGTTGTTTTTTTTCCTCCTAAAGGTGATGAGAAGCCAATGACATGTTTTGAACAAAAAGTGGATGTTGTGTTTGTTCTGGAAAGATCATGATCCCGATATTTTGGAGGATAGGCTGAAGAAGGGTAAAATTAAGGAAGAGAGAACATCAAAGAGAGATCTTACAATGGGCAGGATCTAGTGAGAGTTGAGGCAGTAGGGGTGGAGACAAAGTTAATAGATCAAGAATTTACTTGCAGAGCAAAGTAAATAAATACATGTATAAACTGGGTATGAGATATGGGGAGATCTAGAAGGAGTTATGGGTTTGGGACCTGGACAACTGAAAGATGGTAGTTGTTATTCACCCATATCAGAAATTTGAAAAGAAGCATATAGAATAGTACAACAATGATAACACTCCAGAGCATGAGGTATTCATGATGCATTCATTTGGAAACATAAAGCATCTGGAAAGAAGTCTGACACAAAAAGATGATCAAGAAATTATAGTTCTACCCTAGCTGGTTTGGCTCAGTGAATAGAGCATGTGCCTATGGAGTAAAAGGTCCCAGGTTCAATTCCAGTCAAGGGCACATGCCTGGATTGGGGGGGGGGGGCATGCAAAAGGCAGCCAATCAATGATTCTTTCTCATCATAGATGTTTCTATCTCTCTCTCCTTCTCCTTTCCTCTCTGAAATCAATAAAATATATTTTTAAAAAGAAATTATAGTTCCTCTTCCTTTTGTACCAAGAATTGTCAGTCAGTTATTGCATACATATAATTAAAACTTTTAAACAGCATTTGGTCTCTTTTTAGCTTAATAACAGACTCTTTTCTATAGGCTTTGAACAGGAACTTCCCTTCAATTAGACAATTCTGCATGCCCAATCCACCTGGACCTTTTCATCCTCCCATTCTTGGTTAGAATAACTCCTAAGGTAGACCTTTGATAGCCATGGTAAGAAACAGTCCTCCCAACTTAGTATACATCATATATTCCTATTAATAACCTTCATTTAAAATTTTGTCAATTTTCAGTCTAGCCAGCATAGCTCAGTGGTTGAGAGTCGATCTCTAAACAAGGTCATGATTCAATTCCCTGTCAGGGCACATGCCTGGGTTGAGGGCTCAATTCCTAGTAATGGGCGTGAAGGAGGCAACCAATCCATGATTCTCTCTCATCACTGATATTTCTATATCTCTCTCCCTCTCCCTTTCTCTCTGAAATAAATAAATAAATAAATATTTTTAAAAAATAAAATAAAAATGTATCAGTTTTCAAATAAGTTACTCACAGCAGTTTATTTGCCTTTCCCATTATATTCTATTTTAAGGTCTATATTAAATAAGTGAATAACTGAAAAAATGAATGAAATCAGTAGGCTCTGTTTAACTTTGAAATGAACTATACAATTTGTGAATATAAAAATTCCTTAGCCTACTCATGTTGTAAGCCTACCTCACAGATGGTGAGGATTTGGTTCCAGACCACTGCAATAAAGTGAATATTGCAATAAAGTGAGACACACAAATTTTTGTGTTTTACACTATACTGTAGTCTACAAAGTGTGCAATAGCATTATGTCTGAAATAGCAATGTATGTATATTAATTTAAAAATACTTTATTACTAAAAATGTTAACCATCTCCTGAGCATGTTGGAACAGTGATGACAAAGCATAGTTGTTTAAAAAAAACAAAAAACCTTAATTTGTAAAGAAAAAAAATACAGTATATGCTTCCAGAATCTGCATTGCTTTATATTTTTGCATGTATTTCACTTCTTCACATCTCAGAATAAGACAGGGAAGAAAGAAAAAGTTCATAAAATGCAAAACTATGAAATGGTCTCTTTCATAAATAATAATGAATGGCTGTGATTTGTATACCACACCATGACAAATGTGTTGATGATTGGAACTGTAACAAAAATTATGAGCCAGCAAGGAAATATCTCCACAATACCATCAGCCAGCTTAATGCATCTGGAACAATGCAAGTCAAGGAAATCCTACTTGAGCATCTATTATAGGCAAACCAGTGTGCCATCCTTGGCAGGTGATAAAACATGATTAAAAGCATGTACCTTCCTTAAATGAATTTACAATTTAGTAATGAGGATAAGAAAATTACAAATAAATAAGCTGCATGGCAGAATGAGAAACAAGCTATGACACATGGTGAAACAGCAATGTCAGGAGCCATAAAAGTCCTTTCCTAAGTCAGCAATTTGTTTTTTAAAATATGGTGGCATCGTTTCTAATTTAAGCAAAGACAAGGTAACAAACCACAGAGTAGCAGAGTAATTCTTGTCTTGGGAATCCTTGGAAATATACAACACAGGGTAGAATGCAATCAGAGAATCAAAAAACCACAAAATTGGGTTATGGCTTTCAGTGCATATTTGAAATCTATATTTTCTTCATCTTTTTTTTTTTTCATCCTCACCCAAGGATATTTTTACGACTGATTTTTAGAGAGAGAGAGGGAGAGAGAGAGAGAGGGGGGGGGGGGGAGGGAGAGGGAGAGGGAGAGGGAGAGAGAGAGAGAGAGAGAGAGAGAGAGAGAGAGAGAGAGAGAGAGAGAGAGAGAGAGAGAGAGAAACATCTATTGGTTGCCTCCTGCACGGGCCCCCTCCTGGACTGGGGATCCAACATGCAACCCAGGTAATTGCCCTTGACCTAAAATCAAACCTGAGACACTTCTATGCACAGACCCTTCAATGTGCAGGCTGACTGGCCAGGTGATGCCCTCTACTCGGGATCAAGCCTGCAACCCTGACATTTGTCCTGGCCGGGAATTGAGCCATGACCTCAAGATTCAATGGGTGGATACTCAGTCACTGAGAGGCACTGACCAGGCAAATTTTGTGACTATTTAAAATATATATTTCAGAGAGAGAGGGAGAGATAGAAACATCAATGATGAGAGAATCATTGATCAGCTGCCTCCTGCATGCCCTCCCCCTGCCCCCACCCTGGGATCAAGCCTGCAACTTGGGCATGTTCCCATGACCAGCATTGAATCCAGGACCTTTCAGTACATAGGCTGACACTCTATTCACTGACCCAAGCCAACTAGGGCAGAACATCTTTTTAAAGAAATCTAAAGTATACCTAGGTGAGGCTAAGTTACTGCATATACCACTATGCTCTGGGTTTTTTTTTTTTTTTTCTATGTCTATTTGAACTCTCAAATACACGGGGGGAAAGGCATAAAATCTGCAACCTGAGAAATTACATTTGAGATTTTAATACTCCATAAACATTTTACTGCTTACCTTATTATGTAAGAAACAAATCAATAGCCAATTTGTTTCCCTTAATGAAGCAATAAGAAAGGGGTGTTTTGTCAAAGTAAATAGAATATGAAGACATTGAATGATGATAAATTAAATAGGATTGCAATGATATAATCATCTTTATCACTAATTTCAAAATTCAATTGTTAGATCTCTCCTTCCTTGAATTTTCTCCATGGTGATTTGCAATACATCAGAAAACATTTAAAAATCTAAGATAGAAAATGTATAGTATATTTTTAAACTCTTATCTCTTCTACAACCTAGTTATTCTCAGGCCGAGATTTATAATACCTATAACTCCCATGGCAATTACTTTTATATTAACTTCAGTGTCTGCATTCTTCCACATCTATTAATTTGTAGGGTAAGCTTTTAATGAAGTCACTTGATCAAAATTAGATTGTTTGACTCAGTAGAAATTCTATCAATGTTCTGTAGGATAAAAATAACAAGTTTGACTGCTATCTTTATGTGAACCAAATAAATTATGTATCAAGCAGAAAAAAATAGATTATTTTATTTTCATCATATTAACTACACACACACACACACACACACACACACACACACACACACACACAATATTTCCTTATTTCTATGAATTCACTAATCCATATGTATAAAAACCTAAGCAACTGTTAAGACCAAACAACTGAAATGACCAGTCGCTATGATGCGCACTGACCACAGGGAGGCAGACACTGAAAGTAGGAGCTGCCCCTGGTGGTCAGTGCGCTCCCACAGTCAACTTCCCACAGACAGCCAACCTCCCGCAGCCCTTCCTCCTGGCTGGCCAACCTCCCAAGGCCCCTTCCCCTCTCCCCTCCCATGCACGAATTTGTGCACCAGGCCTCTAGTATTTTATATAAACTGGAAGCACTTACTGGTGTCAATGTCTCCATTCTGCCAATAGACAGTAGCAATACATTGTATTTAGAACTCCACTCACCATTTTCTTACACTTTCATTAGCACATATAGTTCTCAAAAGTCCTATATTACTGATGAAAGATATAATCATTGCAAATTAAATAAAATTGCCTATTTGTAAAATATACATCATAAGGAAATAATTTACCTAATAAAACTGAATGTTGTATATAATGAATTAAGATAATGAACCAGATTAAAGATAAAGGAATTACTTCTATGGACATACTGACTTTTAAATGATTCTGCTCTTTAGTATCACTCTTTTCCCCCTTGATTCATTTTATATCATTAAATATTTATTTAGCTCTGCCCAGTATTGCTCAGTTGGTTGGAGCCTTGCCTTATACACCAAAAGATCTTGGGTCAATTCCTGGTCAGGGCACATACCAAGTTGCCAGATGGTTCAAAGAGGTCTCTCTCTCCCTCTCCTTTCATCTCTCCTTAAAATAATAATAATATATATGTAGGGATATATATATATATATATATATATATATATATATATTTATTTTTTTTTTCAAATAACATTAATTTATATTGTAAAGTAAATGACTTGGAAAATATCATGACTAAAATTACAACTGTTGGAGCTTTCAACACACTGAAATTTACCAATTCTATTCTATTCAAGATTATTCAGCACCTCTGACTTGTTAGACCTTAAAGGACATTATTTTCTAAATTTTGAGAAATTATCAATCTTTTCAATATTTAAAGTCATTTTACTTCCATTTCCATAATAGCCTTATACTCATCTTAACACAAAGTGAAAATCTTAGGTTTCTCTTTTTTCCCCAAAAATAAAGAGGGAACATCAGAGATCTTCCTTTTATTAAACACAATTTAAGGTGAAATAGAATTAAAGGTGAGGCCTATTCCTTCTACCTTGGACAAGTTCTATATAGAAATGTACACCCTCTGCTCCCCAAATTTGTGCCTGTTCAAAGATAAAATTTTATACTCCAACTACAGTAGAAAATATCTTCAATTTTTAAAAATGGCTGTATGCTTGAAAAGGGCTGACCTTCACTAAGGCAATAATTATGTTTGTTTCTTATTCACTACTGACAAAGGCTCCATGATGCCCATTCACTTACATCTTCCCTATACATACAGTGATCCTACAACCAACAAAAAATAATAATAATGGCCTATTAAGAAAAGTAAGCAGAAGATATGAACAGGCAGTTCACAGAAAAAGAAATTCAAATGGTTACTAGACATATAAAGATGCTAATCCTGCCCTAACCAGTTTGGCTCAGTGGATAAAGGCTCGATTCCAGTTAAGGGCATGCACCTTGGTTGCTCAGGGCATTGGTCAGAGCTCTTACAAATTGATGTGTTTCTCTCACATTGATGTTTTTCTGTCTTTTCCTGTCTTTTCCACTCTCTCTAAAAATCAATGGAAAAATATATTTGCTTGAGGATAAAAAAATTGCATATGTTGTCTACCTTGACAGTGTAAAAGTGATATTATAACTAGAAAAAAGTGAAAGGTGCAAGAGGGATATTAAGCTGGAGGGAACTAGAGGGTCTAAGTTCCTTGTTTTATGTGCTAGGGAATAAAAAGTACTTTCTAAAGCTGAAATTGAAACGTGCTCATGTAGATTATTAAAATAGTAGAGACAATTAAAATATTATTAACTAACCCAAATATAGAAGAGGAGGGAGAGAAATATATGGCATAAAGAAGCATGTCCTCCTCTGTCATAACTTAGAAATTTCATAAATTGCTTAACAATTATAAATCACAAAAAAAGAGATAAGCAACTGTATTCTTTAGAGTTAGTAAGGACTATCTTAAAGTACAAAAAACAACAACCAGTCATTACCTCTGGTTTGAGACCACACAGATGGACCTGGAGGCCATTATGCTATGTGAAATAAGTCAGACAGAGAAATATTAATACTGTGTGATCTCACTTATATATGCAGTCTAAAAAATCCAAACTAAATCATTACATTGTATACTTGAATCTAATATAATGCTACCTCATTTATACCTCAAATTTTTAAAAGCCAAACTCATAGAAACAAAAAGTAGAATGATGATTGGGGCAGGGGATAGGGGTTGGAAAATGGGAAAATATTAGTCAAAGGTTACAAATTTATAGTTATGAGATGAGCAAGTTCTGAGGAGCTAATATACAGCAGGGTTATTATAATTCAAGTACTATGTTATGCTCTTGAAAGTTGATAAGAGTAAATCTTTAATATGTTTGCCATAAAAAATGAAAAGGTAATTATGTGATGTGGTAGAGATGTTAGTTAATACTATGGTGGTAGTCATTTTGCGATATATAAGTCTATCAAAGTAACATGTTGTACATCTTAAACTTATTCAATGTCATATGTCAATTATATCTCAATAAAGTTTGGAGGTAAAGTCCTTACCTCTGAGGAATGAAGATTAGCAAGAACCATTTTTCTTTACCTCTTTTTGTCCTACTGAATTTAAATAAAATTTAATTGAATGATTGATTTTGTATAATCTTATTTTTAATCATTTTTCTATACTTCCAGGTATTCTCTCGATATCTATTAATAAGGAGATACTTGGAATGAAAAAAAAAGTTAATTATAGTTTATTCTGAAGATTAAGAAAATTTTAATTTTTCTTTGTATTCTGGATGAAATTTCATTTCTTTTTGTAATTTTACTTTGATTTTGAGCATGTATAATTATTTAAAAATTAATGTCACTAAAATAAGACAGTTAAAATTTGATTTTGAATAATTATCTTCATGCTGAAAATTTATTTGAATGAGGTTTTAATTTCTTTTTACTCTTCTACATATTTTGAGTTTTATTTTCTATGTTGCTGCTTTTCTAAACATTTACTTTTTATTTTCTATCATTAATTTTAAAATAAAGCTGCTATTGTCGAAACTGGTTTGGCTCAGTGGATAGAGCGTCACCCTGCAGACTGAAAGGTCCCAGGTTCGATTCTGGTCAAGGGCATGTGCCTTGGTTGCAGGCACATCCCCATTGGGGGATGTGCAAGAGGCAGCTGATCAATGATTCTCTCTCATCGATGTTTCTAACTCTCTATCCCTTTCTCTTCCTCTCTGTAAAAAAAAAAATCAATAAAATATATATTTTTTTAAAATTAAAAATAAATAAAATAAAGCTGTTATTAATTAAAAGAGAGATGTGAAATATTATATATAGTGCATGTAGTATTTTATTTTTGAAATTGATGAGGATGTTAATGGTTCCTAAAAATCATTCCTAAATATAACCTCCACTTTATCCTTTAATGATATAATGTTCTTGTATCTACTAATTTCTTTGCAAAAATAATCTAGGTTATTGGTCATTGGACCTACAATATTTTAAAATATATTTTTATTCATTTCAGAAAGGAAGGGACAAGGAGAGAGAACCAAAAATATTGATGAGAGAACAACATTGATCACCAGCCTCCTGCACACCCCCCATGGGGGATCTAACCCAAAACATAGGCATGTATCCTCGACTGGATTCGAACCTAGGACCCTTCGGTCCATAAGCCAATGCTCTATCCACTGAGCCAAACCAGCTAGAGCTGGACCTACAATATTTTATTTTATTAGGATACTTAAAATTGCTGAAGGAACATCTTAACATTGCCTAGAACACTGACAGAATATAGATGTATCCAGGGAAGATACATTCTAAGAAGCAAGTGGATGCCTGAAACCACAGATAGTACTGAACCCGTATCTATAACCATGCTTTTTCTTATGCATGCATACTTATGATAAAGTTTAATTTCTAAATTAGGCAGAGTAAGACATTAACAACAAAACTAATAGTAAAATAGGACTGTTATAATAGTATACCATAATACAAGTGAAATGAATATCCATTATGAAGTAAAATAAAGGTGGCTTGAACACAAGCATTGCAATACTGTGACAATGAATCTGATCACTGAGGGCCTACTAAGTGGCTATTGGGCTGGAAGCGTCTACAGAGCAGAAATGTGGGACAAAGGGATGATTCATTTCCCCCACGGGATGGAGACTGACAGCAAGAGATTTCATCACACTACCCAAAACAGTATGCAATTTAAAACGTATTCATTGCTTATTTCTAGAATTTAACAATTTATATTTTCAGGCTGTAGTTGACTGCATACAATCAAAACTACAGAAAACAAAACTACCGATAACATGGAACTATTGTATTATTAAAACATTTTTAAAAAATCAAAGAAAATGGAAAATCCTGAAGTTAAGACAAGATGAAACATTTTGATATCTGAAAGTGATCAGTGCAAGAGAAATAAAATAAAATAGATGTATTTCAAATGTCATACGTGTTGTTAAATATTGTACAAAAGACCAGAAAGAGGGTGCGGATTTTATTTTTAAAAAATTAATAAATAAATTAAAAAAAAAACTTAAAGTAAAAGGAAATTCCACTTCCACAGCTAAATTGAACATGATAAGAGAAGATCTCCAGTTTCTGAACTGTAGAGGGATAGGACACTGAAGACCTACCACTGCTGTGATCCAGCAAAGACTACCTGCCCTGGAACTGTATTGTCTGACAACAAAATAGCCCTTCCTGGGTCAAATGAAGTTATTAAGCATGTTTGTTGTTGTTGTTGTTTTGTTTGTTTGTTTGTTTGTTTTAATGAACACATCTTAAAGGGGTGAAAATCTATTCAGATTGTAATGTTGCTCAGAGCAAAGTAGAACTAGGACGTTACCTAGTTCTACTAACCTCATGCAGTGACCATCTTGCCAAATGGTAGTTCTCTTTCCATTATGATGGCCCAGCAGCCATCCCAGAAATAAAAAGCCCTTAAGAAACCCATTAAAGTAATCAGCTGCCTTTTCAAACTTCCAAGGGACAAATAGGCCCACTGGCAGCCAACCTAAATTTTGCAAAGACAAATAAATTTGACTTTATAAAATGAACCAATCAGATCTTGGACAACATCACTAAACTCTGCCTCAATAAAGCAAAGATGAAGACACAAAAATTCATTTTGACATGTTAGGAGATCTTAATATAAGCATGGAATTAACACCATCAAATTTCCTCACATATAAATAATTAGTAAAAAGAGATATTAGACTATGAATAGAAAAGAACTCTTTTAGATAGAACGTTTAATTGGCACATTTTTCATTTATCCCTTGCAAGACATACAATGAGGAGAAAAGAGTACAGTGTAACATTGTAATTGCAAGACAGAAGTGCAGGGGGAAAAAAGGAAAAAAAAGAAAAACAAAACAAATAAACAAACAAAAAAATGAGGACTAGGGCAAAGATGATTCTTGCTGTGAAAATCTAAATTGAAGAACAGTTCCAAGACTTAGCTCACTTTAAAAGAAATATAATAGCAAAAAAGTCAAACTAAGCTAATAAAGTTAATTCATTCTGTTATCTAGCTGGTCTTCACATAAGAGTTATTTATAATTGCATATCAATATACTCTTTCAAAAATGCTTTGTCCCTAGCAGGTTTGACTTAGTGAATAGAAAGTCAGCCTGTGGACTGAAAGTGGAGGGGGGTGGGCACGCTAGGTTCATTTCTGGTCAAGGGCACTTACCTGAGTTGCAGGCCCAATCCCCAGTCCAGGTTGAGGCGCATGCAGGAGGCAACCAATAGGTGTGTCTCTCTCACATTGATGTTTCTCTCTTTGTCTCTCCCCCTCCCTTCCACTCTCTCTAAAAATCAATGGGGAAAACATACCCTCCGATGAGGCTTAACAAAAATGTTTTTGGAAAACTTTGAAGGACTTTGAACATCGTTCTGTAAATTTTCAAAATTTAACCAAAGTAAATAATCTGTTAAACAAATCCAGTTGGATTTCATGAGACTTTTATTGTGTAAATGTTAAACACCTATTGAAGAAAGCAGTGAGAGTCTAAAGTGCCTTTAAGGCCAAGGCTATGCATTATTTTTCTTTTTATTCCAAGACCAGTGCCCATAGTAGACATTTAATGAATCTTTGTCAAGGGAAGAACAAAATAAGGAAGTAAATATGGAAAGTAGAAAGGAAGAAATGGAAGACGGAAGAAGAAATGAAGGAATCTGAAGAGCAAAGCCATATTCAAATCTGTCTGAGAATTTCTCAGAAAGGGCATGTCATTTATTACATTTAAATACAAGCTGATACTCAGAGGGTAGTATCAGCTTGTATTTAAATCTTCTGTTAAGTGTTCTTACCATAAAAAAGAAGAAGAAGAATATTAAATGAAAGTTTTAGAAGTAATGGGTAAGACTATGGCCTTGATGGTGATGATGGTTTTGTGGGTACATTTATCCTCAAACTCAGGAGTTGTATATATTAAATCTGTTCAGCATTTTACATGTCAGACATACCACAATCAAATGGTTAAACAATGAAGAAATACAAACTGATAAAATGAGAGGAAAGAAGGGTGAAATACATCTGTTAAATGGCTGTATAGAGTAGAAAACTGATATTGTCTTCAGAGAAATCATACAGGCAGAATTTCTGGGGCATGTTACTTTCCTAAGTTGTGTTATCCTAATAACGATAGTAAACTACAAGAATGGCAAGGAAGACCCTGAATATGTTTGACTAGGTTTCCATATGGACAAAATATAAAGTCCAAAATTTAATAATTCATCTGACCATCTAAATGTTATATAATATAATTTATGACCAACTGTGTAGACTCAATATCATTGAATCTGCACCCAGGAGAAATCTCAATTGTGAGACATTTGTATTTGTCAAAAAAATCACAAATATTAATTTAAATAGAATATTTTAAAAATTGAAAGTGTTCCTAGTAAAAGAAGAAAATAAAAGAAAAGAGATAAAACTACAGTGTTTAACTAAGAGAAACAGGAAACCAGGAACTAAATTTGTGCACATGAAGATAGCAGACCAGATTTCTATACCCACTCTGTCAAAATTTTTGTATGCTCTTAGAAATAACACTCTCCATTTCTTTTATTTTATTTATTGATTTTAGAAAGAATAAAGAAGAGAGAGAGAAAGACTTGCTGTTCTACTTATTTATGCATTCACTGGTTAATTCTTTTTCTTTCCTTCTTTTTTTTTTATATTGAACACTTCACGAATTTGTGTGTCATCCTTGCACAGGGGCCATGTTAATCTTCTTTGTATTGTTCCAATTTTAGTATATGTGCTGCCAAAGCAAGCACTCACTGGCTGATTCTTACATGTGCTCTGACTGGGGAATCAAACCCGCAACCATGGTATATACCGACTACACTCTAACCAACAGAGCTATCCAGCAAGGGCCCCATTCTCCATTTTAATTCCTCAGTTTTTTTATAATCATTTTACGTTTGACAAGTATATAGCATCTGATCACTTGGAAAAAGAAAGGTTACAACTTTGATAACTGAAAGAACTCAACTAAAAATGTAACATAACTTAAAACACAATACAATGAAGTGGAAAATCTCATTGAGACAAATTATCTCATAGATCCATTTTTTTTTCTCTCAGTATATTAGGTAAGAATACTCAATGTCCTTTCTGCAGGGAATTAATTTCTTCATCTAATCAAAATACAACAATATTTAAATAACATAGGTAGATAAAATCTTATTGAAAGTAACAATTTTGTTCAACCAACAGATTATTTTACCCATTTTTATTTAAGTAGTTTATAGTACTTAAATGTGAAAACCAATACTGTTAGCAAGGATACGGGTATGAATTGATGAGTGTGCTACAAGACAAACGACAGATTTTTTTTTTCAACTTTACTCAGCAAGGCAGTAGCAAGGTCATTAGTCCAAACCCAGAGTCCCTTTATGGCTATTAGGAAACCTGGGAGAAAGAAACCATTATCTCCTTCAGTGAAAACAATGAGAACCATGGGAATATCAATCCTGATTTCCATCAGGCAGTACTCTGATCACATGATTAGAAAGGGTCCAACTCATTTCAGTGAATTGCATGGGTGACCATCAGATGTTTAATATGAAGCACTGGATTCCTATGACAGACAGAGTACAACAGTTTGTGGGCTGAGTTAGTTAAATTAAGTAATTTGTTGCAACTATTGTCACCTGAATAAATATATTGTAATCATACTGAGCCAAAAAGAGAAATTCCATACATTTTGACAAAGAGTGACTCCTAGTGGCCAATCCCTTTTCTATCAACTGGTCACAGGCACACTGTAAGAAGCTCACAGAGCCCAGCTGGCATGACTCAGTGGTTAAGCATTGACCTATGAACCAGGAGGTCACTGTTCGATTGCCAGTCAGGGCACATGCCTGGGTTGTGGGCCTAATCCCCAATGGGCAGCCAATCAATGATTCTCTGATCATTGATATTTTTAGCTCTCTCTCCCTCTCCCTACCTCTCTAAAATCAATAAAAATATTTAAAAAGAAGCCCACAGACATCTTCTCAGCTTCCAAATAATCCACAAATTCAATCAATTCTTTCCTTGTGATGCATTTCAAATCTATCTTTCAATGTCCTCTTTCATTGCCAGTATCCTAGACAAGGTTCATTTTACAATAATCTGTTTGACTTCCTTAATTATAACACTTTAGCACAGAAAAGTAAACATGTATTCCCTACACATTCGTTTATCCCTATGCTATTCTCTAGGACTAATTTTTACCCCAGGGCAATGCTAGTATTCAGCCCAATAAAATGGCATCCAACTTGGCTTGATCCCTTTATTTACTCTGAGTCCTTGGTAACTGGACTCCCTTCTCTGTTCCCTAATCATATTTAATTACATTCTACCACTGGTCCTGTAGCCTCTCTTCTAACTTCATTGACTTTGCTGACAGCCTGATTTCCTAGAGTCTGGTTCCCCAGAACACACCACCAGAGCTCCCCAATGAATGTAATTGCCCAGGCTTCTGCCATCTCTGAAGCACTTCAGCCTCTGCCAAGCACCAGTACCCATCTGCTTTGATCTTGTAATTGGTTTGCATTCTTTTCTAACTTGTAATTGGTTTGCATTCATGACTTCCCCCAGTTTAAGGTCAGTCTTTGTTTAACCTTAGAAAAAAATATCCTAATCTTATTCGCATATTCAAAACACTGACTTTGACCAGAGCCTACAGATGTTCCCAGACCAATTAACACATTGCAATTAGTGATTGCTAAAAAGGAATACATAAAGAAAGCTGACATGTTTAAAACAAATTACTACTAAATAATAGGAAAAACAACCAGCAGTTTTCACTTTCCTGGAATATATGTATCTTGTGATTCAACAATTAAAATCATTCAACCAATGTGCTTTAATTTATAAATGTCATAAATGTGCAAATTTTTACTCCAAAGTAAATTCTTGAAACACTATTGCTAATTGAAAACTGAAGATGTCAACACTTTCCATTGTATTTTATTGTTCGAAACAATTAGTGTTTTATGTCAGACATAAATAAAATAATGATAAACTTTTTATTTCTAAGGTAATACTTGAAAATCACATTGAATTTAATCATGCCTGCAAGCATGCTTGTTGGAAAATTAGCCTCAAATAATACAAAAGTACTCTAATATGACTCTGAGTTTTGTGTTCCTTGCATTGTCTTCTGAGTGATAGAAATGAGAAGACTTCTCTAATAATTAAGGTTGATAGAAAATATCATTATTGCCAGGCTTTTTTAAAAAATACTCATCTGAGGATATTTTTCTATTGATTTTTAGAGAGAGTGAATTTTATGAAGGGAGAGAGAGAGAGAGAGAGAGAGAGAGAGAGAGAGAGAGAGAGAGACATTGATGTGAGAGAGACACATCAATTAGTTGCCTTCTGCAAGTGTCCTGACCAAGGCCAGTGATTGAACCTACAACTGAGGTAAATGCCCTTGACCGGAATCGAACCAGAGATCCTTCAGTCTGCGGGCTGATGGTCTATCTATTGAGCCATACCAGCTAGGGCAGTGCCAGGCTTTTTAGCGCAGAGGAAGAAGCATGTTTTATAAGCTTAAGTGGTAGCCAGTAGCACTGCACAACAAAGAAATAAACAGAGCACAGCCATATACCCTTAGTACTTTAAGTAAAACTCTATACTTCGATTACATTTTTCCTGAAGTATCAAGAACTTATTTTGACTTACAAATTCTACTTTACCCCCCAAGAGTAACTGCTTTTATGGGAAATGATTATGCATGAGTTTAAAACTTCTAACAGAGCCTTGATGAAAACCCCCTCTCTCTTTTGCATTAGCTGAATCCTTTGGCCAGTCAAGGCAGCCTGTTTCTGGTCCAGCATGTTTGAGCCAGAGAAACAGATTCCAAGGAAATCATCACATTCAGGGTGTTCTGAAGCACTTCTTGGCCAAAGTCAGGCCAAAGTCGTTTAGGGAAAGCCAAAAGTCAAAGCCAGGGAGACCAGAAAGAAGTATCAAATCCAAAGAGAGAAACAGGCTCAGTGATGTAGAGATGGAGCCAAGAGTCAGAAGCCAAATAGATACTGGAGTTGAGTGTGGTTAAATGGTTGCAAACAAGGCAGCTTTGGCACAACTGCCTTCCAAGAGGGCAGGATCAACATGAATACCTGTGCTCTCCCAATTGGCACCACTGATATTTGTTAAAAAGACATTATTATAGTGGTACCTTCCAACATGAGACATCCATTTAGATCAGCAGTAATGGAGAATAGGTTACTAACAGAAAAACAACAACAACTGTGCCTTCCAATAATGAAAGTTATAAGTTTTACAAAAGAATTAAAGACAATTAGATAACCCATTACAATCTACTTTACCCAATACTCTATTGACTAACATTCTCTATTGATTGACTCATCTACAGATCCACTATGCAATTATAATGGATGGTTATAGGTACTTCCTTGGTAACTGATGAACAAATTATATTGTTAGTGGTTTGGAAATCAACTGTAATCCATGTTTTTCTTAAATGAGAAATGAATCAAACATTTTAATTGCCTACTTATTACATACAATAAAATGAAGATAAAGTACTTTTTTTAAATTGGAATATTTTTTTTAACCACACCAAGATCATGCCAGAAAACAAAGTTTTCTGATTAGAGAAAAATGTAAAGCTAGTATTAAACATGAGGATGAATGCTTTATATCTGCTCTAAAATTTTTAAATTAATACTTTACCTTTGTTAAACATGTACTAAGAGCCAAGTACTAAGTGCCAACTTAATACTTAACATGCATTGTATCCTTTAATCTGAATGAGCAGTCTGATTTTAATATTTGCTATTACTATTTTACAGTTGAAAATTAAAGTGGCTTAATAATTTGTTCAGGTTCACACAACCAATAAATAAAGGCTCTATCTTAATAGATAGATAGGCACATAGAAGATACACATGGAAGAATAAGGTGACAGAGAAAAATAGGTACTCCTGCTCATCCTTTTATTTCTGAAATGGCAGACTGCATCACACCCAACTTATAACTGAGTGACTAGGACTTAGGCCTGGAACATACTGACATACCTCAATGTGGGGTTGCGGGGGTGAGAAGAGATAAACCAAAGAGCTTATATACTTATACACATAGCCCATGGACATGGGCAATAGGGTATAAGTGAAGACCGGGGGTGGGGGGTGGGGAGGGACTGGGAAGAAGGGGGCAAAGGGGCTAAAAAGGCAGATATATTTAATACTATCAACAATAAAAAGTTTACTTTAAAAAAAAAAGACTTAGTGAAGGTAAAAAAAAAATCCAATAGAACTTATCCTTGGCCCTTAATTTAGATTAAACTATATGAAATTCCTAGTACTTTTAACATTTTGGCCTACAAGCATGGCACTCCCATATGATTCAATCTAATGTATCCTCCTACAGAGCATTTCAAAGCACAATAATATTGCCTCAATACTAGAAGCCATAATGCCCATATCTCCACTCCCTATGAAATTCCTAATTTGGTCTTAATATCCAAATGATTCATTTGGGCACGCACAAAATATTAAAAGCTATTTTAAATTTAAAAAGCAACAATTACTACAATGGTTTATTCAAGCAATAATTTAGTAACAATGTTTAAAATAACATTAATACTTCTTATTCAAAAATTCCAAAATATTTATAAACCAGTATTTCACAAATCTCACATCCCTGTGATGTGGGTAAGCTCTTATCATCACTCTTGAACAGCTTAGCACCTAAAACATAAAACATTTAAGTGGTTTTCTGCTGTCATTCAATGAGTCAGCAGTGGCAGTAACAGATTGAGTTACAGGACATTACTTATTCTGTGCTATACAGTCAACTTCACAATGTCACATCAGGGGACACAGTTTGTTTGGCTTCCATGTAATAAATGATCCTCCAACACTATTCTATTGAGGCAAAAATATTAAAAATAATGTCATTATTATATAAATCACGAGTGAACCAGATGAAAACGATAAAACACTGGCAGATCAGTTTGGCTCATGCTCACAGTGGCACCACAGCTGGTATCCACAACACCATTCTCTCTCTTATTGTAGAATCACAGCCACCTGCATGCAATAGTCCTGGCTCATGTCATTCACAATATTGCATCGGGCTTGCTTCCATTTTAGACTTGGTCCACAGTCTCAAGTGAACTCTCTCGGTTCCATTAACATCACAAGTCATTTTTCATTTGTGAACTGTAAACTCTCTGAATTGTTTCATATTCTATTTGACCAATGCTGCACTCTATACTCAGCGCCTCATTAAACTTAAGTCGAATAAAGGGATCCCTAATGATGCAAAGGGGACTCAGAGAGACTGAGATGCTAGCAGGCCACAAGAGTTAGGCAAATGAGTTTGTTATCTGGTGAAATTGCCTGATTAAGATCCTGAGGAAAGTGTCTCTTCATGGTGACTTCACCAGCGTAAGTTTCACTCATACCAAGAGATTTTCATTAAGTAGAGAATGCTCCTGATATGCACAAACTTCAGTTGCCTCAATTTAGTTAAATAATACCAGTCCCAAACAACAGGATTCACATTACAATTACCACAGTGTATTAACTGTGAGAAATTGCTTAAGTACAAACGCAGATGCTAGCTCTCTGGTGTTTTATATCATGATCAACGACAAGTCCCTTCTTTCAAAGTCTATCAGTGATTAGTCACAGAGCATCTGTTACTCAGCTTGCAGACAGCAAAGTGTATACATAGTTGTGTTGCCTCCCTGTTTCTCTGTGATAAATCCATATGATGTTATTTTAAAATGGGTAATCTAAATAGAAAAATGGGCGACAAAATTGAAGTGCAAGAAAGAAACAGAACGTGAAAACACTAGAAGTGAAGTTCAAACAAAACATGAATGGATTTAAGGAAGAAATAGTTGAATGCCACAACCCTTCAAGAGACTCTAGAAGTGAAGCCAAAAGAATTTGGAGAAGTCAGCGATATAATTAAGAGAAATGATTGTGACAAAAAGGATGAAGCCATTCTACAGGGAGTGATGCCAGCAAAGAACCTTCACAGGGGTTCCAGGGAACCTTGGAAATATTTCATGACATTGGATGAAATAATGGAAGTTTATCCAAACTTATAAAATAGTATGCTAATTCACCAAAGCATTGACAATATACTTGCACTGTATTGCAAGTTTTATGATAAGGAAGCAAGCACTATGCAAACTACCTTGGATAAGTTGCTTAAAAAGAAATAAAATATTTTAATTATCAAGGTCTGTGTTTTAAACACCAGATACTATACAGACTTAAGTTTTACCATTTTTATGGACCTGGTTATTATAATGCTCAGTGAAATAAGCCAGTCAGAGAAATACAAATACCATATGATCTCAGTTATATGAATCTAATGAACAAAATAAACTGACGAACAGAATAGAAACAGGGGCATGGCTACATGGAACAAACTGACAGCTGTCAGAGAGGAGGGAGGAAGGACTGGAAGAAAGAAGGTGAAGGGATTAGCCAAAGAACATATATGCATAACCCACGGACACAAACACCAGTTTGGTGATGGCCACTGGGAGTGGGCAAAGGGAGAAAATGGGACATATGTAAGAGTGTCAAGGATAATAATAAAATTTAGAAAATAAGAGTTTTTTATATTCTAATAAGAATTTTCAAAGGTCACAGAAGAATCACAACTTTCCCCATTGATTATTAAGATCATTTTACATGATTCGAAACTACATGGTCATTTTTATGCTCCTTCACCACCTTGCAAAGTAAGTACTTCTTGTAGTTTATTATGGGTCAGAATTAATCTACCTGCTAAGAAAAGAAACTATGGACTAAAACTAACAGGCAAATAAAAATAATTATCTGACTAGAGGCATTAGAGAACCGTCAAAGCAGTGAGGACTTTTATAACCCAAGACCCATTTATTTGGGAGATCCAAATAAATGGAAGTTCTGGGAACTACAGTCTCTGGAACACCAAAAGCGGTCATGAGTTGAGTATCAAATGAGTTAGTGAGTGAATAAAGGAATGAATTTAGCTTCCTATTATTATTATTACCCAGGATAATAAAGTAGTATTAATAATTATTCCTTGTGTGAGGTAGAAACTCCCATGAGGGTTCTCAACGTCCAGGATTAGAGGTAGCTGGTTAACACATTGACAGCATCTATTATTATTATCATCATCATCATCATCATCATCATCATTATCATCATCATTATTATTATTATGCCACAGAAAACTTAACTAAAGAGTGTCAGCAATAGCCCTAGCTGGTTTGGCTCAGTGGATAGAGTGTCAGCCTGCAGACTGAAGGGTCCCTAGGTTTTCCAGTCAAGGGCACATGCCTGGCTTGCAGGCTGGACCCCCAGTAGGGCATGCAGAAGGCAGCCAATCAATGATTCTCATCATTGATGTTTCTATCTCTATCACTCTCCCTTTCTTTTTTAAAAATGTATCAGCAATAGAGAAGAAATGACCGTTTAAGTCCTAATTTCTCCAATATATATGCACCAATACAAATGCTTGAAACCCCATATTTAAGGTCTACTATTGAATCTACTTTCTAATTTCCTTTGCTTTTATCAATATTCATTTAAAGCACAAGAATTTGAGTGAACTCTGATTTTTACAGAAATTCTTAAGTACATACTTATCACCCCAAGTCCTCCCAACGGAGATAAAAGATATCTTAAAAAAACACACACACACAAACCAATATTAAAACTTATCAGATAAAAAATGCTAAATATTATAATTTGAAAAACATATTATCCTAATCAGAAAAGTTAACATATTAGCCATCCAAAACACTTTTATAATGACTATTTGGTAACCCACAAGGTCATAAAATACAAAAGCACAAATGACTATAGCATATTGCAGTTAGAATTCCATGGAAGCTCCCAATTCCACTAATTTTTAGTGTTTTGGTCTCTGTAAAATAAATGATGAGCATTGAGAAAGGTGCATGTAAACTAAAAGTACATGGATCTCCCCTCTTGGGTCAAAAGGTACATGTAAGTTCATTGCTGCATCATTTTATATTCCCCCAGCGATGAATGAGGGTTCTGATCCTTAGTTCATCTTTAATTACCATAATAAAGCTCCTTATTTTCTCATTAGTAAATGTTCATTTCATTAAAGTCTAAGTATTTACTTAGTTTTTACTTTGTCTTGGGCTTTTTATTTCCCCATCCTGTTTTCACATGTTTATAGCATGGAAATGACCCCTAATTTTAATCCATAAAGCTAATGTGCCCATCCAAACTTGGGGCTTCTCACTCCCACAATCCATCCTCAACCCCAGCAAGCTGTCAACCCTCATTTTCCATCTCATTACTATTGCTCTCTTAAAGTAATAAAGAACCGTGAGGTTCATGATTCTTAGCAACGTCAGGCTTTTAGAACCTGCATAAATTATGAGGCAGAAAACACTGAATGTTTCAGTAAGTGATGAATTTCAAATCACTGGGACCATGAACAGGGAGCCATCATTTAAATTATGTTCTCTCAATATGTCTTATTTATGGATGCTTATGTTCACATTTAATATGAGGCCTTAGAACCTAGATCACAGTAACAACTGTTCAGTTGTTTAAGCAGCTTATGTCTTGCTATTATAAAAATAATGCTACTCAAAGAAGTAACTGCCGGTTGTTAGATTTCCTTTGTATGCCTTCTAATACTGAAGGGGGGAATGCACAAAAGCTGAGATTATTTTTATAGCGTTACATTCATATTCCTTTTAACCCAATTGCCTGCATGAGCGAAATTATCAGTGGCACAGATTTATTTTTCTGTATTTAGGATCTCATATAACATTGATATAAAGCATGAAAAAAGCATTAATTATGTTATACATGCTCTATAATCACAAAAAGTTGGACTATATGGAAAAACTAAAGGAACAAGTATAACTATTATTATGACTAAAATCATTGGCAAGTAGGTAAAAACAATCAAGCAAAATGGATCTGGGTTTGATATCAATTCACAGGTATGCAAGCCTTCTCAAGGCCTTGGGATAGCTATCTACGTCTGGTATCAGCGGCTTTTTATTAATTTATTTTTATTTTTATGTATTTCAGAGAGGGGAAAAAATCAATGAGAGAAAATCACCGATTGGCTGCCTCCTGCATGCCCCCTCCCTCCACTGGGGTTCAAGCCTGCAACCCAGGCCTGTGCCCTTGATCAGAATCAAACCCAGGATCCTTCAGTCCACAAGCCAATGCTCCATACTCTGAGCCAAACCAGCTAGGGCTGGTACCAGTGGCTTTTTATCCTCGAGAAGTCACTGATGTCTGTAGACAGGAATAAATGTCCATTTGTAGCTAGGAACCTGATAACATCCCTTCAAGCAAGGTTGGAGAGTGTTTTTAATTTGATGTCCTTTCCAAAACAACAATATCTGAAGCCTCTGTCTCCTGGGAGCTTGCTATGAAAGTAAGAGATTACCAACTTGGCCTTTCCTTCCTTCCTTCCTTCCTTCCTTCCTTCCTTCCTTCCTTCCTTCCTTCCTTCCTTCCTTCCTTCTTTCTTTCTTTCTTTCTATCTTTCTTTCTTTCTTTTTCTCTCTCCTCACCTAAAGATAATTTTCCATTGATTTTTAGAGAGAGTAGGAGGTAGAGAGACAGAGAGAGAAACATCAATGTGAGAAGAGACACAGCCATTGGTTGCGCTCTTACCAGGGCCAGGGAAGAGCCTGCAAACGAGGTATGTGCCCTTGACCTTAATTGAACCTGGGACCATTCAGTTCACAGGCCGGCACTCTATCCACTGAGCTAAACCAGCTAGGGCCCAACTGGGATTTTTCTTGAGGTGACTCTATCAAACCTTGGCAATCATGTAAGATGTCTCCTTTAAACAATGTTAGCTCATAAGATCCTTCATCTAAGTTCAGCTTAAATGCACTATGATATAGGAGGAAAGCAAAAACTGAAAAATGGGGTGCCAGGGAGCCAGGAAGAACCACATGATCATCTGGGGTTTCCCATAGTCCAGACTATTTATTTAATTTACAATGATTGTTTACCCATAAATACACTCTAGATGTTCTTATCACTTATTTTACAATGCTTTCCATGAAATTTAAGATAAAAAAATCATTTGAAGTGTTTGAGGGAAAACCACAAAGTTATTCCTTCTATATACATTGATTTTTAACTCTTAAAATTAAAAATTCTCATGAAAACCAAGAAGTCAAACTTATGAAGACATTTTATAACCTCTAGAAACATTTTTTCATAGACATAAATGTCAATTATTAACATGGGGTTATTTTTGTAAAATGCCGGTAAAAAAAAAGTCATGTCTCTTTTACTTAAACTAACAAACCTAAGCTAGATTTTATTTATTAAGGATTAATCTTAGTTTCTGTATTTCTGAGAATTTTAGAATATTCAACCCTTACAAGTACTTGTCTATAAATTATTTTTAACAATACCATCTAAAGGTAGAAAATTATCTCACATTTATAATATACATATAGACATATACAGACAGACACAGAGAACAGTGGGATCCAGATTTTGTTTTGGAGGCCTTTTACAGTTATTTGTCCTGATGGCTTAAGTTCCAAATAACTTCCCCTTTAAAATAAGGAAAACCTTTTTTTAAAAAAGGGATTGACTGCCTCCTACATACCCCCTACTGGGGATCAAGGCCACAACCCAGGCAAGTGCCCTTGACTGGAAGACAACCTGAGACCCTTCACTGAGACCCTTCAGTCCTCGGGCTGATGCTCTATCTACTTAGCAGAACTGGCCAGAGCTTGGAGGATTCGTTTCTTTCTTTCTTTCTTTCTTTCTTTCTTTCTTTCTTTCTTTCTTTCTTTCTTTCTTTCTTTCTTTCTTTCTTTCTCTCTCTCTTTCTCTCTCTCTCTCTCTCTCTCTCTCTCTCTCTCTCTCTCTCTCTCTCTCTTTCTTTTAAAATATATTTTATTGAGTTTTTTACAGAGAGGAAGAGAGAGGGATACAAAGCTAGAAACATCTATGAGAGAGAAGCATCGATCAGCTGCCTCTTGCACACCCCCTACTGGGGATGTGCCCGCAACCAAGGTACATGCCCTTGACTGGAATCGAACCCGGGACCTTTCAGTCCAGAGGCCGATGCTCTATCCACGGAGCCAAACCAGTTTCTGTAAGGATTCCTTTGTTGAAGGTGCCGAGGAATTGAAAATTTTTGCTTGCTCAACTCCATTAATATTTAGAGAAGAGTCTAGATTAAATTGGGCGGATCCCTGAACAGGTGCAAAGGGACCTGCTTAATAAACGGAGTATTTCCATGGCATCAACATAGTTATATGTTTTATAGACAACTGAGTGTGATTGAGTTTGCATTCATGAAGCACAATTTCTCTGTTGCCGCAGATGTTAATTAGCAATGCTAAAAGTGAGAGCGCCAATCTGAAAATCTGAATGAAAAAAACGAAAGTATTTGTTCAGAATCAAAAATATTTGTGGCTCCACTGGCTGAAATGGTACAAAATACTAGGCTGTTTAAGCCTCTTTTCCACAGATACTAAGCACCAGAAAAGCAGTCCAGATTATGCTGCCTAGGCACATTGAAAAAAGAGCAGCAGTAATCTAAGGTATGTGGTTAATACAGTGCCCCTGAGGGGCATTTGAGATCTTGCTCTCTGCCACTGTCCCCAGTGCTCAAAAAAAATCATAAAAATTCTCCACGGGTTTGGACATTTCTTTATTATTATTTTTTATTCATATAAAAAGGGAGAAGGAGAAGAAATGAGATAGAAACATCCAAGATGAGAGGGAATCATTGATCAGATGCCTCCTGCACACCCCACACTGGGGATCAAGCCTGCAACTGGGGCATGTGACCTAACCCGGAATCAAACCGTGACTTCCTGGTTCATAGGTCAACCACTGAGCCACGCCGGCAGTGCTGGACATTTCTTACATTGAAATTTCCTTGGCATAGTATGGCAGAACTTTGAAGAAGCCCACCCAGGACCACCCTGCAGATTTGAACCTGGTGCTAGGTACAGGAAAGAGCTCATTTTGCCCCATCATCTCCCCACTCCACATTGGGTGAGCTTGGGTGAGTTTCTTAGGAATTATAGGCCTTCTTGTTTTAAGTTGCAGGGCCATGACTTGAAAATCCTTGATGTGGATAAGGTTTGAGAGAACCCAGAAAAAAAGAAAAAAAAATGGGGTTGCTGCCTTTCATTTTGGTTTTCACTTCGATTACTTATTAATCTGAACAAAATATTTGCTGGTTCAATGAGAGGCTGAACTGTCTTTAGCTCTGAAAGATCAAGGACCCTTGCTTCTCCTATCTGAATAGCCCCTGGGGTGATGATAGTTGTTGAGAGCCCCAAATACGAGGTGGCAGAGAGGGGTGCTGTGAGGTATCCATTGCAGTAGCACAGCCAATCCCAAAGAAGCCAGCAGAAGCCCTGGCTAGAAGGGCAGGGCGCCCTGGAATGGGTTGCCTCAGAGAGAGGGGCCTTAGGGAGGGGCTATGCCTTGGAAAATTCCAGTAGTGTCCTGTAAGCTCTCACTGGCCCTTTTTCAAATATTCTTAAGTGACAAAGAATCTTCCTGGGGTTGCCTGAAGGAAATTTCTTCCAAGGTGTAAGGCAGGCATACAGGGATACTCATTGCATTGGCCCATCTGGAGATGTGCACACAAAGGCTGTTTTTTGTCCTAGGCATTTGTTTAGACTCTACAGATATCAAAATTAACATGGGAAATTGTGCCTCTGTGGTTGATAAGCCCCATGACAATCATTAAATATTAAAATGGCCAAAATGAAGATCCTTTAATACTTCTAAATTAATCATTTGTGTGCAGAGTTAGAAAAACCTGGCTATGAAATTAAACAAAAAGAATGGAGAACATATTAAATTGGTCTCTCAAGGCTTGAAAAAAAAAGATTTAGATAAATTGGTCAATCTATGATATCAGTTCTATGTCAACCCAGTTCTTTGAGGTATTAAAAATGGCTGTCCTGCCTGGCTGGCATGGCTCAGTGGTTGAGCATCCACCTATGAACCAGGAGGTCACAGTTCGATTCCTGATCAGGGCACATGCCCAGGTTGTGGGCTCGATCCCTGATCATGCAGGAGGAAGCCAATCAATTATTCTCCCTCATCAATGATGTTTCTATCTCTCTTTTCCTCTTCCTTGCTCTCTGAAATAAAAAACAATATATTTTTAAAAATAAGAACGAAAGAAGGAAGAAAAGAAGAAAGAAAAGAAAACAGGAGAGAGAGAGAGAGAGAGAGAAAGAAAGAGAAGGCGAGGGGAGGGGAGGGGAGGGGGAGGGAGGGGGAGGGAGGGGAGGGGAGGGGAGGGGAGGGGAGGAGGGAAAGGGGAGGGGAGGAGAGGAGGGAAGGAGGGAAGGAGGGAAGGAGGGAAGGAGGGAAGGAGGGAAGGAGGGAAGGAGGGAAGGAGGGAAGGAGGGAGAGGGAGAGGGAGAGGTTATACACATAAAATGAAAGCTTTACTTTGAAACAAAGTTAATACCCTGCTGAAAACAGACTATTATAGTTCTCAGATCAGCAGTGAATGAGGAGCAGAAATATTAGAAAGCAGTCATGAAACTTATAAAGTACAATTGGTGTCAGTGAAATCTCTCTGCCAAATATATATATATATATATATATATATATATATATATATATATATATATATATATATCAGTTCCTAGCCTAACTCACTATGTAGCCATTTGTTTTTAATTACCAGCAACCTGTAGACACCTACATCAGACTCATTCAGAAGTGGCACTCAGTAAGGTTTAGAGCAGTGGTTCCCAACTTTTTTTGGCCATTTGCCCCACCTAAGCATCTCTAAAATCCTGATGCCCCCCCCTCCCCATGACATATGATTCTTATTATTCAAAAAGTGAACTCCTATTCACATGGAGGAAGCCTAAAAGGCATTAACTTGGTCTAAACAAGCTTCCAAAGAACATGGCACCCATGAAAGAGAAAAACAAAACAAAGAAAGGATAGTGGAAGTACTGAAGAAGTACTAAGAAATTGTTAATAATAATAATAATAATAATGTGAAGATATATGAAAAATAGCAAATAAAGTTTCAAAACATATCATAGCGGACTGAAATCATAAATATGTCACAATATACACTGAGTGGCCAGATTATTAAGATCTCTAAACACATAATAATCTGGCCACTCAGTGTGTATCCTATATAATAAAAGGCTAATATGCAAATTGTCCCCTCAACCAGGAGTTGGACCAGCAGGCAGGCCAGACAACCGCCCATGTCCCCTCCCCCTGGTCCGGCTGGCCGGACCCCACCCATGCATGAATTCATGCACTGGCCCTCCAATATATATATATACACACACACACACACACACACACACACACACACTGAGTGGCCAGACTATTATGCATTCAGAGATAATAATAATCTGGCCACTCAGTGTATATTTATATACTGTATATGAGGCCCATAGAACAATAAGAAATGAAAGAATTCACTGCATGTGCCCCAATCTGGGAACTACTGGTTTAGAGGCTTTTTTTTTTTTTTTTTTTTTTTGTAATTTTCTTATCTAACAGACCCACAACTGATCAGATCTTTATATTCAAAGTGATCATTTTCCTAGCCTTTGCTCCATCTTTGAACCCTTGATCTGATGCCACCTTTAACTGGCATTAGTCTATCTTCAGCTACTCTATGTATGTAGGAATTAGGTGTATGGTCTACCCATGGTAGTGACCAAACTCACATCCCCTAAATTTTATTAGACTCTATGGAAAATTTCTGCCTCATCATCTAAAAGAGGACAGAATCACCAAGAAACTTCTGACCTTTCATCCACTTATCCACTACTCACTTTTTTAAAAAAATATATTTTATTGATTTTGTACAGAGAGGAAGGAAGAGAGATAGAGAGTTAGAAACATCGATGAGAGAGAGTCATTGATCAGCTGCCTCTTGCACACCCCCTACTGGGGATATGCCCTCAACCAAGGTACATGCCCTTGACCGGAATCGAACCCAGGACCCTTCAGTCCCCAAGCCTATGCTCCAAACCGGTCTCGGCAATCCACTACTCACTTTTTAAAAAATATATTTTTATTGATTTCAGAGAGGAAGAGGGAGAGAGAGAGTTAGAAACATCAATGAACTAGAGAGGATTATTGATCAGCTTCCTCCTGAAGGCTCCCTACTGAGGATAGAGCCCGCAACCCAGGCATGTGCCCTTGGCCAGAATCGAACATGGGACCCTTCAATGCACAGGCCAATGCTTTATCCACTGAGCCAAACCGGCCAGGCCATCCGCTACTCACTTTTAGAAAAAGAAATGGATTATCTGAACACAGTCTGCAAGACAAGCCACAGTCTATCTCTCTGTCCATAAAACCACCTACCCCCAAGCTTCTGGCCAGCCCACCCCATGAAAGTGACAGCTTCTTTCCATCCCCTTTGACCTACTAATTTAATTACTTTGTCAAGAAGGTCCCAAGACCTAGGTTAGGAGATGAAGGTCAGAGACCAGAGGCACTGGCTATTCTCCAATCCAGCTTTTCTTAGAATAAAGTTTAAAATGTGATTCCCTAAACTATCTTCAGTTGATTAGAACTTAAGAGGTGGAAGGGGTGAATCTACAATGTTTTACTCATTCCTTGAGTCTTGCATATATTTGTTGCTTCTTGTATTTATTTCTGTAACATTGCTTTAATAAAAATGGCATTCCACTTAAATTTTATATATCTGATTTCCTCTTTATCATAGCATAAGTTTCTACAAGAGGCATAACTGAATTAAAAGTATGAGCATTAAAAGGTATTTACTTACACTTATAAAATACCAAGTTATGGTGGTATAATGTACAGTATGGTGGTCACAGTTTATAATACTATATTGTTTATTTGAAAGTTGTTATGATAATAAATCTTAGAAGTTCTCTCACAAGAAAAAAATTTGTAACGATGTGTGGTGATGGAAGTAAACTAGACTTATTATGGTGATTACTTTGCAATATATACAAACATCAAAACATTATGTTGTACACCTGAAACTAATTTAATATTATACATCAATTATATCTCAATAAAAATGTATGAGCATAAAAAGTCTGTGATATATACTGACAATGTTTTTCCACAAAGTTTTTAATAATTCATCATCTTATCAACAACATATGAAAATGCTATCTTATTTTATCCTCATCACCATGTCAGCTCTGCGTATTAATATTTTTTAATATTTGCCAATATTATAGGAGAAAATAATTTTAATGTTTCCATTGATTAGCTAGCTTGAACAATTTAATGTGTTTATTATTTATTTACATTTCCTTAGTGAATTATAGCACTATAGGTTTTATAATTTTCATACTGGATGTTGAAAACTAGATATTTTTAAATTATTTTCAAGGGACCTTTTCAGATAAGATATTCTTTGCAATGGCAATGAGATTGGTTTACACACCATTATTTTCCTGTGTACACAGGAAGTCTGTTTCCCAATCTTAATTGCACTTGGAGTGGGGTGCTATGACTGCTACATGATCAATTGGAATAGGAGCAGAAGTCATGTATCACTCCTAGTCTGACGTGATTAAGAATGTTGTGAACTCTCCTCTCTCTCTCTCTCTCTCTCTCTCTCTCTCTCTCTCTCTCTCTCTCTCTCTCTCTCTCTCTCTCTCCAATATATCAAGAAGTGAAGAATCCTTGAGATGGAAAAATTGCAATCAGGAAACCTGAAGCCATAATGTAGAGGCCTCAACAACCAATATGGAAGGAATCTGAGATGTCCTTCCTTGGGGAAAAGCTAAAAAAAAAAAAAAAGCCAACGGACAAATAACTGTGATGTGAGTAAAAAATAAACATTTTATGTTGAGACCCTAGATAAGATAATATAACAGAATAGTCTAAAAAAGGGGGATTAGGTCTAAATCGTGGTTCTAAATTGGGGTGGATTTTGTACTCCACAGGGGGGATATTGGCATTGTCTGAAGCAATTTTTGTTTATCTGAACTCAGGGTATACTCCTGGCATCTGGTTAGTAGACACCAAGGATGCTACTACACATCCTACAATGTATAATACTGGACCCACAACAAAAACTTACCTAATTCAAAATGTCAATAGTCTTGAAGGAACCAAGATGGTGGCAAAGGCAAACACAGTACTCATCGCCTTGCACAATCATATCAAAATTATGACTAAATTACAGAACAACTATCATTTAGAACCACCTGAAATATGGCTGAATGGAAGTCCTACAACTAGAGAAGAAAAGAAGAAAGCACACAGAGACTTGGAGGAATGGTGGAGGCATGGAATAGGCTGTCCAACACCCATGTGTGGCATTATTTTTTTTTTAATAAGGAGGGATATATGAGCAGCAGAGGCCTCTCATGAGGAGCAAGGGATCCCAGCCCCACACCAGGCTCCCCATCCCAGGGTTCCAGAAATTGGAAGAAAAGTCCCTGTAACTACAGGCTATAAAAACCAGCAGGGATTGTGGCTGATACCCAGGAAAGCTATGATTGAGAATTAAAGGACAGATAAAGATCTTCACAGAAAAGAAAAAGCTAAAGGAGTTCATCACCAGCAAACCAGCATTACATGAAATATTGAAGGACATTCTGAAACAGGAGAAAAAAGAGGAGGAGGAGGAGGAGAAAGAGGAGGAGGAAGAGGAGAAGGAGGAGGAGGAGGAGGAGGAGGAGGAGGAGGAGGAGGAGGAGGAGGAGGAGGAGGAGGAAGAGGAGAAGGAGGAGGAGGAGGAGGAATAAAGATTAAAAAATGTGAATAACAGAATGGCAATAAATACATAGCTATCAACAAGTGAATTTAAAAGTCAAAATAAACAAATAAGGAATCTAATAAATAAAATGATAAATAAAATAGAACCAGAGGCATGGAAACATGGAACAGACTGAGGAATATCAGAGGGAAGAGGAGGAGGAGGAGGCAGGAAGAGATTAACCAAAGATCTTATATGTATACTAGAGGACCCATGGACGAAATTTGTGCATGGGAGGGAGTCTCCTCAGCCCAGCCCGTACCCTCTCCAATCCGGGACGCTTTGGGGGACATCCCTCTCACAATCCAAACCGCTGGCTCCTAATCACTCACCTGCCTGCCTTCCTGGTCATCCCTAACTTCCCATCCTCCCCTCTCCCCACCAGCTTGATCACCCCTCACTGTCTCTGTATGTGGACCTGGTCTTCCCTAACTGCCCCCCACCAGCCTGGTTGCCCCACACAGCCTGCTGTCCAGTCATTTGGTCATCCCTCACTAACCTGCTGCCAGCCTGGTCACCCCACACAGTCTGCTTGTTTAGTCATTTGGTCGTCCTTCACTAGCCCTCCTGCTGGCCTGGTCATAGGCAGCCATTTTGTGAGGGTGTGAGGGTCAATTTGCATATTACCTCTTTATTATATAGGATATGCCTTACCTCTGGACACAGACAATAGGATGGTAAAGGCTTGAGGTCAAGCAGGAACTGTGTGGAGAATACTCTCAACAATAAAGAATTTTTAAAATAAATAAATAAATAAATTTATTATGATTAAATCTTTTTTTAAAAAAAGATTTGGTTTGGACCTGCCCTAAATTTATCATATTTTCAGGAAATATTTCCCCAGTTTATCTTTGGCTCTTTTTGTTTTAGTTGCTTTCTTGAAGTACATAAAACTTTCCTATATAGTGTGCGCGCGTGTGTGTGTGCAAGCGCGCGCGCACGCGCACACACACACACACGCACATGTGCATGCATGCAAGTGCATGTATGAATTCATTCCATTGATGAAAAATGTATAGTCATCATAGATTATTTAGGTATAGAGGATATTCTAGCAAGATGAGTCAGCATAAAAATAAGATGAAAGTGGGATCTTTATGACCAAAGGGATAATAAAAATAATGAACATTCTTCCTTAGATGCTGAACTAGGAAAATTTCAAATGAATACGAATTACAGACTGAAGAAAAGTCACTTAGGACAATGCCATTCTAGCCAAAAAAAAAAAATAGGGTGCTGCATGGTATAAAATGAGTAAAGGAAAACCTGGAAAATACCGTCAATACCTCCAAATGGAGAATGATTGCAAGGAGAAAGAAGTCGACTGTTGGAGCACTTTTTCTCTCTGACCCTGCAACATCACTTATACATGATATCTTTAAGCCAAATAATAGATACTTGAGGTCTATCAAACTATTATCTCTACTGTTGTATATGTCTTATTATTTACATGTAGCAAAAAAGCAATGAAAATGTGAAATTTAACATTTTAAATATAACCAAGTTGCCATTCCTATGTTAAAAAAACATACAACACACACACACACACACACACACACACACACACACACAACTTCATTATCTGATATTCAAAGATACAGTGAGTAACTGCCACCTGCCAGAGAATCCTGGTCTGAAAAGCAAATCAGATGGATAACTGATATTCCAAGAAATAAGGAATCCAGTAATTCAAACATAAATCTGTACTTGGTGATGATTATTAGAAATATAATGTAAAAGTGAATAATAGAATCTTAAAGTAAAAAAGTCACACTAGCAAAATTCTAAAGAGGTTCTATAACCTTTCAAATACAAATAAATAATTTTTCAGGTATTCAGGCAGAAAAGTCATGTCACCTATCAAGGGGAACATGTATAAGGCCTCAGATTCTCCACATGAATAGTTAATGCCAGAAGGCAATGGAACACTATTTACAAGTTTTGAAGATCAATTTGGACACATTTAAGAAGATCAGCAAAATAAAGATGTGTTTAAACATTAAAGAAGTCACTCTTCAAGACACTTCTTATAAAACTACTTTATAAAATTTCAAGAAAGCAAGAGATAAAAAGAACAGATGGGGAACATTAAAATAAATATAGAATCCAGCTTAAGTGATCAGGGCAATTACTATATATACTTACAAACATATATGCCACATATATAGACATGATACATATATATAAACACACATAAATGCATACACATATATAAACACATATATACACATGCAAACATATATGACACACATAGACATGATACATACACATATGTATGTGTGTTCATATATGTATATACTACATATTCACTGTTATATAGAACTGTGACATCTCAACTTGGAGGTTAATACATGTTAAAGACAAGAGTCATATTAAGGTAAAAGTTACCTTTAAAAATTTTTTAAACCTCTAATAAAGTTCAATATACATGTTTTGTGCCTACAACTTAATAAGTTAAATATTATAAATTGTAACACTTAATTGAAAACTACTCCCTAGACAAATGGAAGGAACAAAAGGAAGTCTGTATGTAGTAACTTGGTATTCAAATAATTCTGCCTTTAAGCTAGTTATCAAATACTTATTGTGATTGGGAGATTGGTACAGAATTCAAAACTATTTCTGGCCTCCCATGGTGTTGATTCCATTCTATATTGATATTATGCATTTATTCACTATGCAGCTCTCTGGGAATTAAAAAAAAAATAAAACCCAGTGGTGAATGGGAAAGGAATTGAGAATTCTAAAGAGTTCCTTCTTGCCTATAGAATTTGTTCCAGTTTGTTTAAATATCAAGCATCTGTATATGTAATAAATATTAATAAGTTTGCTTGTGATTGTGAAGACTAAATGTTAGTTTGTAAAAGCAGTGTGTAAGTTAAAAATATTACTGTAAATCTTGGCAAAGTTAAAAATATATGCACAACAAAAATCAAAAGGTGAGATAAATTTTAAGAATGCCAACTACCACAATAGAGGCAAGTTATTTGCTTTATATCACCTTTTGTCTAAGTCTCTTTTCTTTCGTTGTCTAATTAAAAACTTCCTTATTTTTCCCTTTTTTATTAAATGTATTGGGGTGACATTGGGTAATACAAACATATAGGTTAAAGGTGTGGGTTTCTATATTACAAGATTTATATATTGCACTGAGTGCCCACTACCCAAAGTCAAATCTTCTGTCTTCGTATATTAGGATCCCCTCCACACCCCACCCCATTCCCTCTCGCAACCACCACACTGCTATTTGTGTTCACACGTGTCACTTTTATATTATGCAATAGCCATCAAAATCCCAATGTCATTTTTAAAGAAATAGAATGAGAAATCATCAGATTTGTATGAAACACAAAGACCCTGAATAGCCAAAGCAATCCTGAGAAAAAGAACAAAGCTGAGGTATCACACTACCTGACTTCAAATTATACTACAGAGCTATGCTAATCAAAGCAGCATAGTATTGGCAGATAAACAGACACAGATCAATAGAACAGAATAGCTATCCTAGATATACCAGTAAAACCACATGTATATGGACAGATAATTTTCTACAAGGGAGCCAGAAATATGCAATGGAGTAAAGATAGACTCTTCAAGAAATGGTGCTAGGAAAACTAGAAAGCCACATGCAAAAAAAAATGAAACTGGATTACAGATTATCCCCATGTACAAAAATTAATTCAAAATGGATCAAAGGCCTAAATATAAGAACTGAAACAACAAATTACTTAGAAAAATATAGGTATCTTTTATCTAAGTCTTAAATTGATATTTTAGAAACTGGAATAAAAATGATAGGTTCAATTTTATTTTGTGTATTTGTCTTTGATTCAATAAATCAAATCAAAGTTAATATATTTAAATTGGTATTTACAATATGATCCAATTTTTATAAAATTCTATCATTTTTCTATCAGTATATGTATAAAACAGATTTATGTAATGATTCCCCAAATATTAATACTGATAAATTCTGGTGGCAATTGAAGTTGATTCAATATTTTAGATTATTATTTACTATTTTGCTTGAATTTTTAATTTACTCATTTCATTTTATAACAAAGTCAGATCTCAAAAAATCTCTCAGATCAAGTGAGAGGAATGCCACCATCCTAACCCATCCATAGCCCTCACTCTCCTCTTGCATATCAAGTGCTACTCTTGGGTGTCAAGAAAAAAAATGCCTGTCTTCTTCTTTAGAAAAAAATACCTGTCCTCTCTATATCAGCCATCAAATAGAAAGACATGGGGATCTAGCTCAGGACTAATCATGAGGTTATAAGAACTTTATGCCCACAGGACCGACCTATGTAGATGTATCTTCATAGAACGTGTTTGATATTTTGAACTTATCCACATGCAATTAGATTGAGTTCTGTGATATAATTCCCAATGTGGTGGTTTGTTCAATTGCAGATTAACACAGTGTATACATGAATGAGTAGGTAATTATTTTTCAGAGTTATGTAGCATATATATATATATATATATATATATATATATATATATATATATATATATATATTGTTCTTGATTTAAGAGAGGAAGGGAGAGGGGGAGAGAAATGGAAATACCGATAATGAGAGAGAACTATTGATCGGCTGCTTCCTGCATGCCCCCTATTGGGAATGGAACACACAACCTGGCCATGTGCCCTGATCAGGAATCAAACCGTGACCTCCTGGTTCATAGATCGACACTCAACCACTGAACCATACCAGTCAAGCCAAGTTATGTAGCTTTAATTCTGTTGTTGCCTACAACCGATAACATGGATACTTTTTAATGATGGTTGTCTATAGTTTTAAAGTTTTTCTTCTTGGCCTCGACATTTTGAAGACCATTAGAAACACAATTTAGTGGTGTTCAATGCACTATGTATAAAGAACATTATAAACTGATGAACACAAAGATAGATACAGAGACAGTAAAGCATCAAAAAGACTGTCAAATTATAGCAGGAGGGTTAGGGAGAGGTGGGGAGTAAGAGATCAACCAAAGGACTATGTGCATGTGTATAGGCAAAACCAATGGATGCCAAACACTTGGGTGTGAGGCCATGTATGGGAGCAATGGTAAGAAATGGGACGATATGTACACATATAATACCTTAATTTAAAAAATGGGGGGGGGAAGAATATTTAAAAAAAAGAAATGGCATTATCTTTTGCTGTTGTGACCACCTGGGGCTCAAAAATAACTTCCTTAAAGAGATGACTCAGAAGCTAAATCAATAGAGTAAGAGTTGGCTTTCAGAAAGTGAGGAGAGCAATCTCTGGAGGAAAGAAAACCTGTGGTGGGGTGAGGAAGCTGCAAGCAGTCTGCTTGGGCTGGTTGGCACACAGAAGTGACAGTAAGAATGCAGGATTCTGGGTGTCAGAAAAAGAAATAAATTGTATATCTAGAGTCTTCATGTACTACTATGTGTGTATATATGTGTATATGTATGCACATCTGTATGTATATGTCTATGAATAGATGTGTGAATCAAATGCCATCTATACTAACAAAAGGGTTACATGCTAATTAGACTGGGTCAACCTGACATCTTCTGGACGTCTGACTTACTTCCAGACAAAGCCACAGTGGAGGGGGCAGAGGCAGAGGCAGTTAGGGGCGATCAGGCTGGCAAGGGAGCAAGCAGTTAGGGGGTGATCATGCCAGCAGGGGAGGGCAGTTGGCAATAAAGCTGGCAGGGATTTGGTTAGAGGGCAATTAGGCAGGCAGTGCAGTTAAAAGCCAGCAGTCCTGGATTGTGAAAAGGATGTCTCAGATTGGAGAGGGTGCAAGCTGGGCTGAGGGACACCTCCACCATGCACAAATTTTGTGCACCAGGCCTCTAGTTATATAATACTTAGCCACACTACAAGCAATGCCTCTATCTTCTATTCTTATGGTATTTCATTTAAAAACACATTTATGATCTCCAAAATTTACAGAGAACTTATACAACTTAACAAAAGGAAGATAAACAATCCAATCAAAAAATGGGTAAAGGACCTAAATAGATACTTTTTGAAAGAGGACATACAGAAGTCCAAGAGACATATGAAAACATGCTCAAAGTCACAAATCAAAACAACAATGAGGTACCATCTCACACCTGTCAGAGTGGCTATCATCAACAAATCAATAAAGGATAAATGCAGGCAAGGATGTGGAGAAAAAGAAACCCTTGTTCACTGCTGGTAGGAATACAGACTGGAGCAGCCACTGTGGAAGACAGTATGGAGTTTCCTCAAAAAGTTAAAAATGGAATCTCATTTGACTCAGTAATCCCCCTTCTAGGACTAAATCCCCTATGTTCATAGAAGCACAATTTACAATAGCTAAGTTTTTGAAACAGCTTAAGTGCACATCAGCACATAAGTAGATTAGAAAACTATGGTATATCTACACAATGGAATACTATGCCACTATAAAAAAGAAGGAACTTATACCATTTGCAACAGCATAGCTGGAACTGGAGAACATTATACTAAGTGAAATAGCCAGTTGGAGAAAGATAAATACCACATGATCTCACTCATATGTGGGATATAATGATCAACATAAACTGATTAACAAAAATAGATCTAGAGACAAATGGGGGGGGGGGGTAGAATTCAAGACTCAACCCAGATTTTTATACTGCATCTTTCTTTTTTTTTCCAGCCTACCAGGATGCTCCTCTCCATTATGCTATCTGCTTTGCTTGAGGTCATTAGGCTAAACAAATCTCTCCTTGTCTAAATAACACCTAGGTCCTCTGAACATATAAGTCACTAATTATTAGGTTGTTTGATTCCTTTTGCTTTTTGCGTACAGGGGTTTGAATTCATCATACTCCATAATTCATGGAACATTTTCATTTTTCATCCCTGGAAGGCGAATCTCTTGGTCTATATATTCATGGTTCTCTATTATCTGGTTCACTATTTCTATCCTCTGTCATTAACTAATTTTCTAATATTCTAAATATATACCTTTACGTGTATTGTATTATATGCGTGCATGTTAATTTTTCTCTTTTTGTTTTTGAGTTGTCTATAATTACATAAGCAGATCTAGTTTTTCTAACTGATTCACATACCATTCTATAGCATGCACCAATCACATTGCACTCATTGCTAACTAAGGTCTTCATCTACTTCTAAATTCTTGTTTTGCTTCAGATTCATTGAAATAAAACTGACGTATAACATTGTGTAAGTTAAAAGTGTACTAGATGATAATGTAATTCACATATATGTCACAAAATACTACCACAATAAGTAGTTGTCCCCAATATCTTGTTATCAAAAACAGCCCAGTGACAAATTTCCACTGAAATATTTTCTTTAGGGACCTGTGTGAGAATTCTCTGGGCTACATACCCTGGAGAGAGATGCAAGGACAAGGACATAGAGTATGTAAACACTTAATTTCACTAAATGCCATCAGATTTTTTTTTCCAGAATGGCTATTCCAGTGTGCTCTCTAAAGAATATAAATTTTAGGAATTTTATTTAAGAATTAGAGGCCTGGTGCATGGATTCGTGCACCATGGGGTTCCTCAGCCTGGCTTGCAGGTATGGGACCAAAACTGGCTCTCTGACATTCCCTAAGGGGTCCTAGATTGAAAGAGGGTGCAGGCCAGGCCAAAGGACCCCATCATTTCACCATCAAGACCTGGGAGGGACTGTGGGAGGGTTCTAGGGCATTTCTGACCCATCTCACCCAGTCCCAATAGGCCAGACACCAGCAGCAAACTAATCTACCAGTGGGAACGTCTGGCCCCTGGTGTTCAGTGCACATCATAGCGACTGGTGGAACAGTCAGACACTTAGCATATTAGGATTTCTTGCCCTAGCCAGTTTTGCTAAATGGATAGAGCAATGGCCTGCAGACTGTTGTATTCCAGTCAATGACACATGCCCAGATTGCGCATATATATATATATATATATATATATATATATATATATATATATATATATAAATAAAATATATTTTATTGATTTTTTACAGAAAGGAAGAGAGAGGGATAGAGAGTTAGAAACATCGATGAGAGAGAATCATCGATCAGCTGCCTCTTGCACACCCCCTACTGGGGATGTGCCTGCAACCAAGGTACATGCCCTTGACTGGAATCAAACCTGTGACCTTTCAGTTCACAGGCTGATACTCTATCACTGAGCCAAACCGGTTTCGGCTAAAAGTATATTTTTTTTAAAAAGAATTTCTTCTCACCCCTATGTCTCCCAAATACTGCTAACTTTTCCTCTATTAATTTTATAGTTTTACCTCTCATATTTTTTTCTGTTTAGAATTTTTTATTGAGTTTATTGGGGTGACATTAGTTAATAAAACCATACAAGTTTCAGATGTACAATTCAACAAAACATCATCTGCACACTGCATTGTGTATCCATTACTCAAAGTAAAGTCTCTTTCCATCCCCACTTATTCCCAGTCATCCCTCTTCTCCTCCCCCCACCTCTCTTTCCCTCTGGCTTTCATCATACTGTTGTCTATGTCTATATAGAAAAAAAGTATGGATTTTCCTCAAAAAAAAAAAAAAATGGAACTGCCTTTTCACCCAGCAATTCTACTTCTGGGAATATAACCAAAGAAACCCAAAACACTCCCCTATGTTCATTGCAGCATTATTTATAATAGTCAAGATTTAGAAGCAGCTCATGTGCCCATCAGTAAATAAGTGGATAAAAAAGCTGTGCTACTGTTACGCAATGGAATACTACTCAGCCATGATAAAAAAGAAAATCTTACCTTTTGTAACAGCAAGGAGGGACCTGGAGACTATATTGGTCCTCGGGTTACATCAGAGATCTGTTCCTATGGCATGACATCACGCAATTTTAGCCGTAAGTCAGAACCCACCTACATAAGCACCTACATCACTCACATCGAGCACATTCACAGCAGTAAAGAAGTGAAACAGTAAAAAAAAAAAAAAAAAAAAAAAAAAAACACAGCGAAACCGGTTTGGCTCAGTGGTAGAGCATCAGTCTCCAGACTGAAAGGTCCCAGGTTCGATTCCCGCCAAGGACATGTACATTGGTTGCAGGCACATCCCCAGTGGGGGGTGTGCAAGAGGCAGCTGGTCGATGTTTCTCTGTCATCGACTTTTCTAGCTCTCTATCTCTCTCCCTTTCTCTCTGTAAAAAATCAATAAAATATATTTAAAAAAGACAAACAAAGAAAACATAAAGCACGTATGTGCATACGTCAAAATGGCAGAACTTTTTCTTTTTAAAAAATAAATGGTAAAACTCTGGGGAGGGAGGGTATATATGGAATGGAGGGGGGCAAAATTCAATAAAATATATTTAAAAAATAAAATAAATGGAAGATGGTGAAGTAACCACAAAATTATGTACATCAAGTCTGACCTAACCCAAGGACTGCCTGTTTTATGCTAAGTGAAATAAGCAAGTCAGAGAAATAAAAGTACCATATGATCTTACTTATATGTAGAATTTAATAAACAAAATAATTTAACAAAAAAATAGAAACAGATTTATAGATACATAGAACAGACTGACAGCTGTCAGAAGGGAAGTGGGTTGGGGGGAGGGATGGAAAAAAGTGAAGAGATTAAGCAAAAATTCACTCATATTTAGATATTAATCCATCTTGATTGTGCATATATGTGTTTTACATAAAATAAGTTCCATAAAATAAGCTAGTTTTATTAACACAATCCACTACCTAATCTATCATCAATCCATATTTTCTCCATGGATTTTCAGTGCCATTGTTATCATATAGTAACTTCTCATATCAACACACTTTATCTTTTCTGAATCATGACTCCAAAGCCTTAGAAAGCACCATCTAATACATTTATTATTTAATTCAATCAATTTATCTCAATTTTTATAATTTCACATTTTTCTTCTTAAGATTCATCTATGGAAATGGTGGAATGCTAGATTTTAAATAATACTAAATGACTCAGCACAGTGGTGTCGCACCTCATTGAACCTTTGAATTTGTCAAAGACCTCTGAAACTGTACAGATACAACACACTTCTGAGAAGCAGAACTGGAAAGGAATGTGAGAGCTGACATGGAGCTCTGGGCTAAATAACCCCAATTGCTCTGCTGATTTAAGGGGTGATATTCAGGTAATGACTTTCTTCCTTGGTAAAGTTAATACTATTACTGCCCTTTACATATCTCACATAAAGTTTCAGTTTCACTGACTGATACTTATAGTAAAGTAGCACGAGGCATTTACTGGTATAAAATCTCATTATTTCCAATTTATAGATTTAGACATTCTGAACAATTACTAACCATGTATTATGACTTCATTTCTCCTAAAACAAATCCCAGCAAACATAATTTAACTTTTAAACATTCTGTTACTCAATGTCTCTACACCTCTCAAAAACTTATAATTCTTTTAGTTAACTAAAAAGATATCCCTGAGCTACGGATAAACTCTAAAAACAGAGTTTTAAATATTATGCTAACACATTCATTGTCCTAACACTGTTCTGGACAAACAGAAAGCATTGAGCCTTCTGTTTCTCCTTCTCTCCTCACTGGCAGTCCTAGCAGTTGCGAGTTCTCTTTAGCGTCTCTTGGTAAGCACTAGTGTAAAGGCTGAAAATCCAAATATTTGCAGAAGTCTATGCAAATATATTCCAGATGATGGCGGCCAATAGCTACTTCTAATGCTTCTGCTTTCTGTTATCATGCTGCCCACCTCAGCTCTAAGTAACAATTTGAACTTTACATTTGCCAAATCATGCTAGAAACATCTGTTGACTGATTTTCCCCAAAATAGCTCTGGGTGTCCAACCTTAGTCACCCCTATTCCAAAAGGTCAGACCATTTCAGCTTCCACTAATTGCCACGTTATCATTCCCTGTAAGCATCATTCCAAGACAAATTATCCCTTCCTCTGCT